>NC_073739.1:79626445-79929568 GCF_023634155.1 Falco peregrinus
GCTTTCCATTTCCATTTCTTCCTCTGTATCAGGGCCACTGATACTGCCATGGTCTGGTCTTCCGCATCACTTGTTGTGGGGGCCACGGCAACCACAGTGCCCACCACAGAGGCTGGAGTAGCCACAATGCCTGCCATGGGGGCTGGAGCAGCAACAGGGGCTGGAGCATCTGTTGTTTCTGCCACAGAGGCTGGAGTAGTTACAATTAGTCACTTAATTCTCCACCACACTGAGGATGTGAAAACCACATTCAGTATTCCTAGCAATAGAATCAGGACCTGCACTATGGTGGTTCCAAAAGTCCAAAGATAGTCAAAATATCCAAGAAATTCTAAATGCTTCAGTAATTTGGGGAGAAGAGGGAGGTGTAGACCTTACCCATAGGTCGACGTTCAGGAAAAGAACAACCAAAGGTGCAGTTGTCGGCATTCCTCATCAGGGACCACCCGACATACAGGGGTGACATCACCACTAAGTACCCAGACCAGATCAGTCTTATGTCCAGCGAGTCCACCATAACATAAACCAGTACAATATAGTACAACACTATAATAACTTTAGCTCAGGTCCCAAAGACAACAAACAGCACAACAGGGAACACATACTGCAATTAAAGTAAATACCACCACCCTGAGACCATGGGCAGCAACTGTAAAAGCAGAGAAATCAGCCCTGTGGCCAGTAATTATCAATCCAATCCAATCAATACTGACAACAATTTTGTTCTAATGAGCTCCAGTTGGACTTGGTGCTATCTGAACCCTCAGTGCCCCATGTTTGGCACCAAAAATAACTGTTGTGGTTTAAACCCAGCTGGTAACTAACTACCACACAGCCACTCCCTCCCTCCCCCCTCACCCTGAGGGATGGGGAGAAGAATCAGAAAGGAATGTAAAACTCAAGAGTTGAGATAAGAACAAATTTAATAATCGAAATAAAATGAAACAACCACCACCACAACAACAATACTACTAATAACAATAATAATCAGTTATAATGAGTAGAAGGGAGAACGGGAGAGGTATGAAATCCAAAGGGAAGGGAGGAGGAAACAATTGATGCATAATGCAGCTGCTCACCACCTGCAGACTGATGCCCAGCCAGTCCCCAGGCAATGTTCAGTGACCCCCAGCCAACCCCCTCCTACCCAGTTTATATACCGAGCATGACATCCCATGGCCTGGAATACCCCTTTGGCTAGTTGGGGTCACCTGTCCTGGCTGTGTCCCCTCCCAGTTCCCTGTGCCCCTCCAGCCCTCTCGCTGGCAGGGCCCAGGAAACTGAAAAGTCCTTGACTTGGTATAAACATCACCCAGCAACAACTAAAAACATCCGTGTACTATCAACACTGTTCTAACACTGACTTCAAAACGCAGCACTGCACCAGGTGCTAAGAAGGCCATTAACTCTATTCCAGCTGAAACCAGGACAGGGGAAGTCAAGATCAAGTAGAAATCAATTCATGCTGAAAGTAGTGTTGTGGGCTAGGCTTTGTCAGAAACCAGTGTTTTCTTTTCCTGGCCAGACATTCAATATGACTACGTTTCAGGTCTAAACAAATGCACAGTAAATAAAAAAGCAATACAAAAATCCTTGGTGTTAAAATCTCCAGTTTCCATCTCCCTCAACATAAATATTCTGCTTTGTTTCAGAATTTAAAATGGATTTTAAACAGAATTATTGCTTAAAAATATAGTGATGACAGTTTTCCTTCTGCAAAAATAAACATTTTAATCTTATACATTTACAAATGTATACACTGTGGTTATCAATTTGATTTTGGCCAAGATTCCACTAGGATTCACAACTGTTTCCACTGGCACAAATCAGCATTTTTCATTCAACTAACTACATGCACCTTATGTTTTTTTTCCTTATTCACTAGAGAAGCAGGCACTTCTTTTCAGGGGCCTGAGCAACAAATGAGTAACATGCTGCAGAAACATGACAGGAGAATTTCATGTCAACACCATTACTCTTAAATCTATTTGGAAGGCTTCAGAAGTAATTAGTTGAACAAACCTCACTCGGACTTCATGGCAGGCAATTCTGCAGGCTCAGCTTTGTTGGCTTTCTAGATTACAAGGTTAGATTAGATAAAAGCTGCCATACAATTAATCATTATTGCGCAGGTATTGCAATTAGTTCTGTTCCTCTTTCTCCCTCCCCAGAGTTACGTGGAAACTGGCATCTCAGAAGAGTTTTCCATGTTTTCCTTCCTGCCTTGTTGCTCTGTGACACTTTTTACTGGTTTCACACTTAAGAATTTTTGGTGACCAGAATGGGGTCTATCATGAATGGCCATGGGTGTAGGACAGGATTAGCAGGCTGGGCCAAGGAGAAGATGTGGTCTTGGTGTACTTACGCACTGACATACTGGATACCACAGAAATAGCACATGGCACATCCTCAGCTGTTCCAACCTGTCAAGTCACCTGCATCACAGAGCCTCAGGAATTCTTTCCTTCCCCTCATAACCTGGCCTTTGCATTTAGACAGGAAGGAAAATGTGGTGTTAGAAATGCGGAAAACAATAGGATTGTCTGGGGCTTGTATGATGGCCTCTGTGACTTATTTTTAGGGGATGGAGGATGGAAAGTGGGACTGTAAAATTAATTTTTTAATTTTTTTAAGGGAAAACAATATGATAGACTTGAGAAATATAAATTTCTAGACAACCAGAGAGTCTCATCTGTTTCAAATTATGCACTTCTCACCTGGTTAGTAACTGAGACAGCACATGAAACACAGCCTAAACTCTCTGTTCTGAGCCAGGAAGGATCATACTTTCATTCAGTCCAACGGAACTGTGAATTGTTCAGGGCTGGGGAAGTAATCTGAGGAAGCATCACTGAATACTTTTCTTAAGCTCCCCACTATTGACCACTGTTGGACATTTGCTCTGAGCTGCTATGGTCATTGTAACACTCTTATATGAAACCTCTAAGCTATTCCTAGCTATTTCATTAAATACATCTGTCTCTTTTTCATAAGATTAAAAAAAAAAAAAATAGATCCAAATCTAATTCACACGTGAATAATTTCTGGTGATTTTTAGCATCTTTTGTGATGGAGATTACTGCTCAGCACTGATTTCTGTCTACTTTTTCTCTCCCTTTTGGATTTTTTTAAATTTATTTTCCACATTTCAGATCCACACAGTAGCTATGCCACCAGGTAATGCCATTCCTGCTTTGGGCAAATGTTTTGAGTAAAAAGAAACATTCTTCATGCAGTTGCCTAGTTGCAAAGGAAGCAAAACACATGAGGCTCTCAGGTCTATTTTTTCCAGCTTGGGATAATGTTACTTTATTATTTCACAGAAGTAATGCTAAATAATTAAATCAACATCTCATTTCATGTACAAATCACTATGGTATCAGGGTGCTGTCTGAAGGTTAGGCTCTGAAGTTGTTCTGCTCTACTACAGACTGTACTCTTTTGGCTTTGTCTTGTCAAAAGCAAGACTGATGATTAGGTTAAAGCATCTTTATACCAGGAAATGTTTCTAGAGAGATGGCCTCAGGATCTGACTGAATTGGGTACTCAAAACCACATGATCTTGCATCAGTCAGCAATAGCTCTGGGTCTAATTCAAAGAGAATGTGGAAGTGTTAGATTCTTAGCATCAGTCTTCAAGATGAACAAGCACGAGTCAATTGCTCAAAGCATTTTTCAGAGATATGACAATTTTCTAAATTGTCCATCGTCTTTAAAGGTACTTTGATTGCAACACTCAGCTGAAGGCATAGATGGCCGTAAGATGTTTGCAAGAAACATATATTTCTACATCAGTTCAGCTTGGAACATCCACAGGAGAAGACCACGATTTTGCAGGGAAAAAAGAATAAAAATCTAGGGATTGCATCTTTAAGTTCACAAGGAAAAAGTTTTCAACTTTTTGTAAGCAACCCCCCAAAAAATCAGTTGTCACCTGCTAACAACAGATGGCTATTAAAAAATTTACATGTAGAAGAAGCTGCAAATGTACCTGATAGACTTTTTTTTTTTTTTTTTTTTTAAAAAAAAAAAAAAAAAAAGAGCAAATACAAAGTTAGTACTGTGGAACTCAACACTGAAAGTGATTCCTCTTGCCTTGGGAGCACAAGTTAACTATCAGTCCAATACAGCCAGCTCCCATATCTTTGATCTACCTATAGACTGGTGTAGGCTATTTTCATTTATGTGTTAGACATTAAATTTCCACTAGTCACTTGAGTTCTTTTCTTCAATTAGGACTCAGGCACTAAGCAGACTGGGTACCCAGTAAATCCACTTAATATCTGGTAATTTACGCATCTCTCTCTGTCATTATGTTACTTTGAAGTTAAGGGTAACACAGCGGGTAACAGCAATATTTTGTCCTGAAAACACTCCACTGACATGAGAAGATAAGAAAACAGAGCAGGAGTCAGCAAGGAGGGCAGACCAGGGCGCTGCTGTTGGTGTGCTATTTTCCACAGTTACCTGCTGAAGACTGGGAAATTCAGGAAATATGAAGGAAATCAGAAAAAAATCTGGAGAACTAAATAGAAAACAAGGAAGAGGCAGAAGCAGCTGTATACTTATTTGTGTGTGTGTACATATAATTAAAGAAGAACTGCAAATGAAGTTTAAAAAACCCAACAAAACAAAACAAAAACAACTCACACAAACAAACAAAACTACTGATTCACAGAACTGAAATAATCTTTTGATCCAAAGTATCCAAAGCTTGTGTTCAGCTAAATGTGTCATGTTTAGACATATGATCAGACTACTGGAATTAAGCTCTGAAAGTTCCTTTTTGCTAAGGTCAAATGTGAGTTTCCAACACTGGAAGAAAAAGGTCATAAAAAATATGTTCCAAATGCAGTAAACAGTGTTGTGTGCCCTGACACCCCATATTGCTTCACACTGTGTGGATTGCAATACAGATATATATTCGGTGTACAGTTTTCACGTCTAAACAGACTCCCAGGCACAGCTTGCAGGCAGATAGAGAACACCCTGCTAAATTTCTGGCAGTGAAAAGAAAATTGCAACAAATCTCTCCCTTCTCCCTTCGTCTCCTAGCAATTGTCATCTGCTGGGATTCAGGGATTCTGTTCAGGCTGCTGAAGTGGGTATTTGATAGAAGGGAGGCGGAGGAAGACTTTATAATGGATTTATAGAGATTTGGCCTGCAATGGAATAATTTTTTTTTTTTTTTTCAGAAGTTGTTTGCTGAAGTAGACAAGTGTTGAAATGTATGAAGTATCAAAGTGCTTTATGTACAATTTACAGAACAATTTCACCTTTCCTATGCACCTATTACTTGGGTGTTTTTTCAAAGAAAAAAATACTCAATCCAATGAAAGGAGGATGTTGTATCAGGAAATGGGAGTGGTGAGCTGCTGTTGGTTTTTTTCCTGGTTCATGTAATTAATTTTGAAGGTTTAGTAATACTGAAGTGTATTAGGACTGTTTGCCAAACAATCTCATTACAGGAAATACTTGCACAGTATCTTTATTAAACTAATGACATTGATCTTCCCCATGTCAGTATTAGTTTAGACAAAAAATTACACTTTTGCAGAATATGAATTGACTGAAAAATTTCATGGGAGCTTCACTGGAGTCTTCCTTTTGACTTTCTTTCCAGCGTGCTGAAAGGAGAGCTCATGGATAAGCAATAGGTCTTTTGTCAGTCACAGAAACTTGGAAAGAGGATCACGACATAGGAACCTTGAAATGGGAATGACAGCTGCATAAGGAGCAGCCACTTAGCTCCATCATAGGATGTGATCCACCAACATGGACAATGCATAATAAAATACTGAGTCTGAAGGACTGCATGTGGAAGAGATAACAATGAGAAATGAATGTGCTGAGGGAGAAAAATTAAAAATCCTTAATGGCCAGTGGGTAGGAAGAGCTGTAAGAATGCATTTAGCTAATTAGACATAACAAGCTCTCTTACTGCCTGCTAACCTCACTCAAATTACCTCACTTTTGCTGCCGGCTAAGAACATGCACTCAGATAGTTTCCGTGGTAACTTGTTCATACATCTGTGGTTAGCTTGCCCTGTTGGCAAGCTCCCTGTTCTGAGGGCAGTTTCTTTGGATAACCCTTCTGCATTTGCTGCCCAGGGGCTTTGAATTTCACTTGGAAGACTGAGCACCTCAAAGTAAGCAAAGTAACAGCTAACAGCTGGCAGAATCTTAACTTCGTTTAATATAGCCCCAAACTTTCTTGCATACATTGCCAAGATATCTTGGATACTTTACTAGTAAAAACTTGAGCAATGATGATGTTTGAGGATTAGTCAGTAAGGTTTTTTTTTGGGAATCTGATTTTTCAACTGAAGCCATGTAGGTTGGCTGGGATGCTAGCTCTTCTTTATTGCCACAAAGGAAAGGATGTAGTGAAGAGAGAGAAACAGAAGAGTGAAGGTGGAAGGATGGTGGAAAGGAGGAAGACAGATTATATCTTTATTATGCTAGCTGGGGAGCAGAACGAGAAAACAGACTTGACAAGCACAATGGTGGAAACTCCTTGCTAGAAGCATCTGTTTAACCTCCTCTGATCCATCCAATTATGCAGATATTCTTCTGATGTGTAAAATATGCTGTATTAATACACCCTAGGAGCCCAAATCATGATTACAGCTGATAAACTCATATCTTTATCCACAGTGCTAGACTTTTCAGTCCACCACTGGTAAAGCTGTAGCTCAGTTTACCTAGCTCATTACACATGCGAATGTTCATCTACGCACATAAACACACACACACACACTAAATGTTGCTGGGATCAGGTCGAGCCTCTCCAATATTCCTGGCAGGAAAGGCTGACCTTACAGCAAAGCTTGCATGTGGATGCTGAGAAAACATTGCTCTAAAGAGTCTCTTCAGAACTGGGCAGCATTCAGCTCAGCTCCCCTGCAGATTAGAGCTGGTTTCTGACATTTATTTATTTCCCGTGTTTCAGTCAGCTAGCTAGTTCAAACCTGCAGTCTGGCCAGACTCTGAAAATGGAACTGAAAAGGTGAAAAGGCACCATGTGTAATGCAGATGCCACAAGCCAGGCTGCCCTCCTGTCTCTTCTCACATTTTTTCCAGAAATTTTCAGAGAAAAAATAGCTGGTGGTAACCTGGAGTACAAGCAGCCAGGTGAACTGCTGCTTCTGCATCCTCCCAGGAAGAAAAGTTTGAAAATTAAGGATAGGAAAGAGGTAAAAGTTTTGATAAATACATTAATAATACTATGTGGGAAATAAATAATACCTTAAAACATAAGGAATATGAAGAGCAGGAGGGAAGAAAGGTACAGTTTCTCAGGAGTAACTTAATCTGGCCAATGAAATATTAACGGTATTTTATCACTGATGATCACAGTGGCTGGTAGCTAAATCTGGCAGTGGCAGAGATCACCATGCACACCTGAGTGAGCAACACCACAGCTCAGACTACAGAGTGGAAATATAACATCTTCACCCAGCCACACAGGTATAACAATGATAAAGACAGGCAATAACTCATTTGATTTCTCTCAGGAAACCAGCTCACAGTTTCCTAATGGCTGGGTTATTTTTTTTTTCTTAAATATATAAATAAGCCTAGGTTTGGGGGAATAAAATTGCTGGTACTAAAAGCAACAGCTGGTGAAAAACAGTAAGTGCTTGAAGCCTTAACAGTTACTGTCACTAGCAATTCAGGACATGTTATCACCCCATTATTTTTTTACCCTTAGAAATAAAATGAGTGTTATTAAATGGTTTAGAAAATGACAACTGCCTGTGGTAAAGTTTTGAACTCTATGGAAAGAATATTAATAAGAGGATAGGTATGATATCTTCTGAGAAAAAAAAAAAAAAAAAGATGTTGAAAAAGAAATGCAGATCCTGTTTCAGAGAGAAGAGGCAGTTGCTGCAGCTGACACCAATTTTTCAAGATGGAATGAAATTTATTCTTCTAAAAGATACATAGAAATCAGGGAATCATAGCATGGTTTAGGATGGAAGAGAACTCTGCAGGTCATCTACTCCAAACTCCTGCTGGTAGCGAGTACACCCAAAGCAGATTACTCATGTCACGTTCAGTCAAATTTTGAACCAGTCCAAGGAAGGAAATCTCACAGCCTTTCTGGGCACTTGTTCCACTGTTTATAACCACTTTCATGATGGGAAAAAGCCCTCATAATTAATCAGATTTTCTTGTGATGCAAATCTTTTTTCATTTATTCTCATCCTTTCACTGTGCACCTCAAAGAAAAATCTGGGTTTGTCTTCTGTTTATCGATTATCCTGTGGCTAAAGACAGTGAGATGATTCCCTTTGATCCATCAGGCTAAATAAATCCACAAACTCAGATCTCTCAACCTTTTCCGTTACTTTTTGAGCTTTATCTACAAGACCCTCTTGAGGTTTTCTGCTGAACTCACTGCAGTACATCAAATTAATTGTTGTAGTATGAAGACCAAACCAGACAATACTCCAGATGCATTCCCACAAGTGCTGAGTAAAGGCCCAAGGATCACTTCCTTGGACCTACTGGCTACTCTGTTACTAATATAACCCAGGATGCACCTTGTCACCTTCACTGTAAGGGCACATTATTGGTTCATGGTCAACTCATCCACGCAGACTTCCATGTCCTCTTCTGCAAAGCTGTTTTCTCTCCAGTAGCACTCACATGGTACTGCTGCACAATGTTGTTCATCCCAGGCACAGGCTTAGCACTTGTTTTTGCTGAACTTCATGTAGTTCCTGTCAGACTGTTTCTCCAGTCTGGCAATGTCCTGTCTGTGTATATACCCTACCAGCCAGTTGACCAACCACATCACTTAATTATGCACCACTCCTGAAGGAATCTTCCATCCCAGCTTTTTGTTGTTAGTGAAGATACTTAAAATACTGCCTTGCAACTGACCTCTGAGGAATGTTACTATAATTCACTCTTAGCTGAACTTTGGATGGCTCATCACATCCCTTTGAGCTTAGTGGTCCAGCTAATTCCCATCTACCTTGTAGTCTATCTATCGAAACCATATCTCACTTGTTGGGCTACAAGGACACTATGAGAAATTAAGTTTAAAGTCTTGTTAAAGTCAAGGTAAACATAATCCGCTTCATTCATCCAGAGTCACTCATCTGAAGGTGATCACAGAACACAGTCAGCTTTTCAGGCACGATTTGCTGTTGGTAAATCCGTGCCAGCTGATCCCAGGCACTTTCTTATCCTTCATATACCTGGATGTGGCTTTTGGGGAGGATTTGCTTCATAAATTAACCATCTGTTTCTTTTAAGACAACTGAGATTTAAATTATTTACTGACATAATTGATTTAGCTTTAAATTACTTAGCTCAGATATTGATATTTAAAAATATAGGCTATACAGTCTGATCCAGGAACCCTGAGTGTACACTCACCAGCTGAGCCCCCATCACTTCAGCCTCGCTGAAGTTTCTTCCAAGGCTGCTCAAAAAATGTATATGCAAGTGTAACTGCAGAGTTGAGATAAACACAGCAAGAGATAACCCTGTCCTCTGTAAGTAATAACAGGTGGAAGTTTTTGACAATTACAGGTTTGGGGTCTCAGTTTGAATTTTTCTACCTGCTGAATTTCTGCTTTGCCTCTTTTGGATTTTGTTTTTGTTTTTCTAACCACTTTTAAAAGCTTGATTAGATACTTCCAATCTTATTTTTCTTTTTTCTTACTTGTATTTTATTGAAAAAAAATGCAAAACCAAAGTAGACCACATATTATCAAGGAGGGCAGAAT
Organism: Falco peregrinus; assembly: GCF_023634155.1. Taxonomy (NCBI): domain Eukaryota; kingdom Metazoa; phylum Chordata; class Aves; order Falconiformes; family Falconidae; genus Falco; species Falco peregrinus. Next base: position 79,636,192 of record NC_073739.1, read on the forward strand.
ACAGCCTCACAGCCTGAGACAATGAGAAATAGAGTGGGGGTACTCAATTCTCATGCCATATAGGTAAAAGGGTTGAGCAAATAAAACAAAGTTACTGAAGAAAATGGAAAAAAAAAATCCATATCACACCTCAGTTCAGGCCCTAAAGAAACAGTCTGGCAACAAGCAGCCACCCATCTCTGAACAGGTGGTATACCTGAGTATAAAACATAACAAGTGGGTGAAGGTGTGGACCAGTGAAAGAAGGGAACAGCTTAGACCACAGATGGCTTAAAATGATCCAAGAGAATATTTGTTTTTAATCCAGAATGACTGCACCTTTTAATATACACTCTGGATACCAAGACCTACCCATGAAAAAGGTGGTTTGCTGCCGCTTTCCTATGTAGATTTAACATTTATGGCAATGGCTACTTTTCTTTGATGTCTCTAGTGAAAGATGAAGTGTTTTGATCTATACCCACTATTCCAAACTGCTTTCGTTCTGGAACATATGCTGAATTTGCACTCCATAAAAATTACACTACAGCTCATCCAAAATATGATTTAACAGTTTCCAATTTCTTTGGTCTTCTAGGGATTAAGTGTCTGATGTTGACTCACTTTTCTGTTACTTTTGCTCTGTGCATTTGTAAGTCATGTAGTCCTATGAAATCAATAGGGTTACTCATAGCAAATACAAATGTTTAACTCTGGTCATCAGTTGTAATCATTCAGTTACTTAGGTAAGGATCTCTGTTCTTGGGTGCAAGCAAAACCAAAGGTTGAGAGCACTGCTAACAGCAGACCATCAGATGTATCTCAGTGGCATTCCACCTGCCTAAGGTACCTTGCTCTCATACAAGCAAGTGGGTGGGCTGGAAAGGTCACAGCTGCGCGGGCACATAGCCACAGATAAAACCTGAACACTCCAGAATTTATAGGGCTTTTTGATGCCCGGTGAAATGTTTCAAGTAAAATATGCTAAATACAGCCTCTCTTCCTAGCTTTCTCTTCCTCTTTATTAATTAAATGTGTAGTTTAATAGTTGTAAAGCAACATTTTTAAATGTTATAAAAGTTTTTCTGGAAGCCCCCCAGAAATTAGGAGACCAAATAAAGAACAAGATGAATAGTGGAGAAAAAATAATTATTAAAGGGAAGGGTTTTGAAGGTAATCCTACTAGGACTGGTGGTCATGGCTATATGAAAAGCTATATTTAGAATGCTATTCTAACACCCACTGATAGAGTCCAGAAAGCAATGTAGACGCGGTATTTTATCTGTCAAATCAATTGATATAACTGGGGGGGGGGGGGGGGGGGGGGGAAGAAAAAAAAAAAAAAACATAGACAAACTTTTATCTATACAATCTGGTTTTCAGTTCTAAATCAGAAGCTGAAAACTTCAAGTTACAGCTGAGTAATTGCTCTGATTTTAACTTAATGAAATCAATTATTCGCACACTCTAGAGAAACAGGTACGGTAACACCTGTGGAGGATGCTCAGATGTATAACACAGACCTTCAGGAGCTCATTGTCTTTATTTCAGTTCTACAAAATTTCTGGCCATGACATTATATACCCTATTTGAGCAAGGAAGAGGAGGTGAGGGGAGGGGAAATGGGGGGAGAAGCTCGTACCACATTCATTCCCGCTGAACAGCTGTTCTGGAGCCTCTGTGCTGTCATGAGATGATCAGTAACCATCATCTAACTTCTAGGCAGAGTGTGTTACTTGGTACTTAATACCCATTACAAGTTTTCCCATCACTGCTCTTTATTTTAAATGGTTCTTCCTCACAATTCTTTATGTCCCCTTGCTTCTTAGCAATATATGCACAGTACTTTTATCAACTCTCCACTTTCATTTACCTAGGCTAAAGAAATTAAGCTGTCTCTTATTTCCTGATAGGACCAGCCTGATACACATGGTCTGTACCTGATCCAATCTGAATTTGCCATTATCACCCATAAGCAACTACAGCTGATCTTAACTGAGATTTCACTTGTATCTTCTGTAATACCTTCAATACTTCCATGCCACTGATAAACATGTCATTCGGAATACCTCTTGAAGTGACACTTATTTTATGCACAATTGCATGACATTTGTGGTTTATAATCACCCTGTAAGTGGCTGATATAACCAAGACTTTCTCTCCCGTCTTCCAGCTGATGTGTTATATCGAGTCCTGCTATTAGTCCTTAAGGGCATGGCCTTGCACTTTTCATGATTACATTTAATTCCTCTTCTATCACTCCTCTGGGTCACACAGCTTTTCCTTTACAATAATCCTGTCTCTTCTAGACAGAAAATGTTCCCACTTTGTGTTATCAGCAAATTGTGTCAGTACACTCCTGCATTTTTATGCCTAGGTCATTAATGAAAATGTTAGATGTCAGCAAATTGAAGGGTAAGACCTAATATTCTTAGGGGGTAGATCCAGTTCCAACTGGTGAGGTCAGAACTAACACCCCGCTTTCTAAAACGTTACTTAAATTTAAGAGTGTGGTGATTGTATATGTGTGCAATCCAGCTGACATAATTTTTTTCCAATAAATCACTCGACTCTGTTGGCCCATCACAACTAACCCATCTGTTACGGTTATACGGTACATAGAGGAGAAAAGGCTGATTTATGAAATGCTGGATGATTATCCCTATTTTTATTAATGTGTGATTATGACTTCCGAGCTACATTGGGTGAAAATAGCCTAATGGCATCACTTTCCATCTGAAAGTCTGGAGCTGACAGACAGTGAACGCTCCGTGGCAAGGAGCCATGAAGCTGTGCTGCTCCAGACACCCCACTCTGTGAACATCCATCCCTCTATGCGGCTCGTTGCATGGCAGGGGGGGTGTCCTGGTTCCTGACCCATGCCAGTCGGCGGCACAGTTTTAATTCCAATAATCCAGCGCCTCAAGGCTTCTATATGAATTAACTGCACAGGGTTGCTTCTAAGTGCCATTTTTTGGAGTTGTGGATGGAGCAGATGGGGATTTGTACAGGCCAAACTGTTGGAAGCCAGCGGTAAGGAGGATGGGGGGAAAAAAGGAAAAAAAAAAAAAAAAAAAGCGTGAAAGACAATCCTTTGGTTTGTGTGCTTTGCATCGCCACCTGCCAACCTCAGGCCTTCTGATCTCCTCTCAAGTGAACCGTAGAGGCAGCAGTTGGAGGGATCAGATATATGCTCAGGGCAATCTGTCAGAAACTACTTTGTCACATTCCCCAACACTAAAACCTGTGGAAATAAAATCTATGTGTTTAAACTTGTAACTGCCCCATATATGGGAGAACTACTCCTTCAACACAGGGAAAAGCACTGAACAGATCTGCTGCCCTTACTTTTTTTTTTTTAAATATTTTTAACATCAATATATTATTAACATATTTTTTTTATCTCCCTTAAGCATCTGTACCTTGTTTGTCTGCCTCTGGCAACACAGTTGTAATGTCACTCTCAAGAGAGTACACTGAATTCCATTATACAACAACTGAAATAAAAAAAGGCAGAAAAAACCCAACAGGTAAGTTCAACAATTATTACTTAAGTCATTTAAAGATATTATTTGTCTGTGTTTTTTCCACAGTATCAGCCCATTTTGGCCACTAATTTGGCTATACTTTGTTTTTTTCTAAAAGATGAGACAGATAAATGGTGTGCAGTTGTTTGTTGTTTTTTGTGGGTTTTTTTTATGTGAGTGCTGAAGTTTTGCTTTTTTATTTTTGTAAGATATATCTAAATATGGATAGACTGTCCTTGATAAGAATTTGTGAGTAAATTTCTAATGTTTTTGTTCTATAATACTTCTATGTACCACATAGAATATGCTATAAAGCATATCTCTCTTCAAGTTTAAAGCACTCTGCTGATATCCAATTAAGTTTTATACCAACCTGTTATATGGTGTAATCTTATAATACCTGTCAAATCCAGTGATAAGTATCCAAAGCATATTTGGATAATGAGGAACATATAGAAGGAAATAAAGTATTTTTTTCAATCTATAGTTATCCTTAAAATAATTAATAAACTATACTAAATTGAATACTCCAGCTACCATTGTAACCGCCACACAAAATTACAGGATAATGTTATCCCTGCAGAGTCAACACATTCACCCTTTTTTTTTTTTTTTTATTTAGCCTATGGGGCAGATATCCTATCTACCCTACCATGTACTAAAGGGGCTATTGGAGTATTTTCATTCAAACCTTGTTTCACATGGGTCACACACAGGATTAAGCCTGGCACCTTGTCTGAGTCCATGAAACCACCACATACTGGCAGAACCTGGCAGACTTGGGCTGTTTTTGCTGGACAGAAGCTAGGCATCATAATGAGGTCAGGACTGAATTGTACTGGCAAGGCTTTACGTTGGGATGTTTTTACAGCCTTTCTCCAAACTGCTCTTGAGTACAGATGTTTCAATAAGTCTCAGTACTTCCAGGATGCCTAGCTATACTTGCATCTTTTGAAAGACACATTTAAAAATGAATAAGTAATTACCCAGGCAATGCAACCTCCTTGGCATTCCTCTCTATACAATGCTCTTCGATGGTGCTCAGAGATTCATAAAGGTACTGACTGGCCAGTTTGCCTAATATAGTTTCAGTAATATGATTTCTTTCATTTTGTGCTAGAGAGTAGCAGGTTGTTAAAATAATTATCAAGTCTAGCCATCCTTCAGAATGCCTTGGCCTCTGAATAATGCATTTTCATTCAGATTTATGCAAGGTGAATCCAGCAATGCGAGCACACCACTGTAATTCCCGCTCATTACTGAAGAAAAATTTAACATACATTTTGAAAGCACTATCTTTTTTTTTTTTTTTTTTTTCCCTTTCATCTCCATGTCTTGCCAATACTTTCACAACTGACTGTTTCGGGTATCTCCATTGCTTGGTTTATGACTGCAGAACCACTGACTGCCCCTAATTTTCAAAGATCAGGTTCTACAGTCTTTTCTTTTCTAAATAAGATATGCTTTCTAAATATTCCCGGGGTAAAAGCGGGGGGGTGGGGGGGAGGGGGGGATAAAAACCCAACCCAACCCAACCCAAAGGCCAAAAAAATCCCCAACCCCCCCCAAAAAAACGAAACACCCCCCCCCCAACCCCCAAAATCTACCATACATGGTTGGTTTTTTTCTTTCATTTACTCATTGGTGCTTTTACTCTCACTCCAATTGTATTACTGACCTATAATACTCAGAGCAGGGCTAATAAGAAGTGCTGTTGAAAATCAAGCCACACATCACTCATACATCATCATCAGAGTCACTTTAAAATCAATGACAGTCATCAGTCATCCAAAGAAAACCTAATCAACCAAACAAAGGTCAAAAAGACACTCACTTGTATCTGGCCAGCTCCATGTGATGTCATGCATATTGTTAAAAAAAAATGAAAATGATAGAGGCAATTAGGTAGCAATATTAAGTCCTTTATCAGAAAATATGTAATCTTTACCATGTTTTCTTCTTGTTTTGTGCAGTCTTTGTGATGCATTTTGCAGAAGAGTATTTTCACTTGCCTATTCCTCCTCCCTTCCATCTTTTCAGATATTTAGAGGTATGGAGCACAAGAAAAGAGCAAAGTATTTTAGAGGTAATGTAGATCATCTCTGGATCTGGTGAGTCCGCATAACATAGAAACATATTGCCCTCCATTTGCCATTGTAAATAATTGTGGTTATCAGATAAAACTGGCATCAAAGGGTCTTTTCTGAACTGTCTATTGTGTTTATATAAAGCAAGCCACTGCTTTCATGCTGAAAGGAATTCACAACCATCCATTTTATATAACTAGCCATAATAAGTTTCTTCACAGTCTTCAGATATGCTTTCTAAGACTTGCAAGTATCTCCCTCAAAGCAAAAACCTCTGTCCCACAAAGGCAAAGGGGATGAATTTTGACCTCCAAGACTGTGCTTGCAGCAATAGCAAAGCCAATACCAAGAAGCAGCTCTTTCCACTGCCACACCTTGCAGAGTTTTGGCCTCATTAAGCCTCAGCTTGCACCTATTTATTTATTATGGATGCCCCTATTCAATGACTAAGAAATAGAGCTTCTGACAGACATATAATCTACCTCAGTATTTTTCTCATTACCACAGTCTCAATTTATATATTGTTATCTAGACATAACAATATATAATATTTATAGACTTTAAGGTGCAATTAACTAATGAGACCTCCTCCAGGGTAACACAGGCTATAGATTTTAATTTGTCTCAGTACCTAGTGCTAAAAACCATCTGCAAAGGAAAGTGTCCAACCTTGGCAGGAAGGAGACAAGAGAAGGAAAAGCTTCTGTGGTGGCATGCTGCAGTGGTCAAGCATGGCTGAAAATGGTGAGCCCCCTTTCAAATATGAATAAGCTTTGACTCTAATTGAATTTAGCTCCTAGCCATTGCTACTTCTTTCAGTGCTGGCTACAGTAAACATGATTGTGGATTTTGCCCCCATCTCTATTCCCCCAGGGGTATTTAAACTCTGCAATTAAGTCACCTCTCAACCTTCTGTTTAATAAGGCAGACAGACTGAGCTCTTTAAGTCTTTCATAGTAATGCATGTCCTGCAGGCCTCATCCTTGGGATACTATATATTTTATGAAATGAAAAAAGAAAAAAAAAAAAAAAAAAAAAGAAAGAAAACAATGACCCACTCTGGTTCAACAGCAGTGTGATACAGAGGCTGTTCTAGTAGTCAATAAAAAAAAAAGGGACAGAGTAGTACCAGACTATTGGACTGAAGACAACTTGATTCTGAAGCAAAGCACAATGCGAAAATGGGCAGATCTTTTATTACAGCAGTATCTAGAGACTGTAGCCAGTGCTGGGCTGACTTCATACTCCATAATCAGACACAGCCTAGAGATCGGTGGACTTAGTCTATAGAGGCCAAAGAAAAGAAAGGCAAGCTAGAAAAAGACACAAAGAGGTAAAATGGCATGTTTAATTCACAGAAAGGGTCTAAAAGACGGCTAAGAATAAAAAAAAAAAAAAAAAAAAAGCTCACTTGACTCTTTGTGGATTGCCCCACCTGCTTCCCTTTTGCTTTAAATTAATTTATGAATGTGGTTTATAAATGCTGATGCCTGAGATCAAGATCTCTTTTGTTTAGTCACTGTGCTGGCGTATAGCCCTTTGGATTTTGCTAGTGGGTATTTCTGTTGGTGCTCTGAGAGCTGCAGTTTTGACTGGTCTTGGATATACTCCCTGTATATATCTCTGCGGCACAAATGAGGACAGCACAGAAAGAGCAGCGGTGATCGACTCTCCTTCCTCACCAAGGCCAGCATCTTCTCTGCAGTAGTAGCCAGCTGCTATCAGATGACGACCTAGAAACCCCACATTACACAGGCTGGATGTATTAAATTGTGCATTGTTAGGTATGCGGGGGGTGTGTGTGTGTGTGTGTGTGTGTGTTCTTTTTTTCTGTTTAAAATATAAAACACAGGTTGCTCCTGACACCTATGCTGGGGCTTCACTGCCTTTAGCCTCCTCCCCAGATTGTGACCTACTACATGGGTATGGGAAAACAACTGGAAGGTAAAAGACTAATTAACTTCCCCAGAAAACCAACTTAGACTAATACTTGTTTCGTAAACTACCTGCCTGTACTATCTCTCTGAGGTGGAGAGGACTTCACGAAATGGCTTGTACTGGAGACTATCCCCATTATCAAAACTTCCAAATGACAAGAATAGCAATTTTTTTTATTGTTAATGCACAACCACAGAAGATACAACCAGAGGCTAACTATGTCAGGCAGCCCCTGAGGCAGGGAACAAACTGTATCCACATTTATTGACTTATATAGACTGTCTTTTAGGTAAGCTTTTTGTTTGAGAAATTACTTGCACAGTCTAAATCTATCCCAAATAATAAAATGGACTGGAGACCACTCTCTAATCCTGAATTTCTATAGCTAAATTTTCTCCGTACCCCAAAATTACCCGCTCAGTAGGACTCAGGATTGTTATATATCTCAGGATCGTGCTATCATCAGTAGACACAGGGACAGAGCACCCTCCGGAGATGCCTTCCCCACCTGCGAAGACGCTGAGAGCCAGGCTGCCTCCCAGCCTCAATTACCACATTACGAATAGGAATAATTACTGCTAGAGAGTGATGTGTGCCGTGGAGTGCCTTGGATTGCTGCAGCAGATATTTTGGTGGCTTTTCTGTAGTTTGTTACTGTGGGGAGAGAGGGCAAAAGAAAGCTGCAGGCACACGGATGGTATGTGGTGATGTGCAGACTCGCTCTTTAGTCCAGGCAGGGAGGTCTCTGAGCATTTCCCAAGAGTATCTTCCACTCAGGAGACCTAGTATTACTAAGATTGTTGCCATTAGTATTATTATTACTATCCCTGTTGTTATTATTACTAATTTATTCTAGTTAAAATAGTCACTTTTGTGACATAACTGTAGACACTATCATGCACTTCTTTTCTGCCAAGGGAGTTTTTATTCCTGGTATTTGCAGTTATAAAGCAGATCCTTGCTTTAAATCCACAACATTTTTCCTCACTCCTCTGTTACACTGTATCAGCTGTTTCTGCTGCTTGCTATAGCTTTCTTGCAACGTAATTCTGCCCTAATCTTACCTTCTCCTATAAAAACAGGTGCTGAAAGCTTAGGGGTGTGTATTTCACAGCTGTACTGGATTTGATGGGTGCTCTAAGAGACCCGTTTAACATAAAAATCTGAACAACTCTAGTAACAACCAATATCCAATAAAGCTGATGATAGAATTATTATTTGTTGCACTTTTACTATGGGAGAATATTTCACAATGTGCGATATACCCTGATTCATATCCTGTCATTTATCAAGAGACATCTTCTTACCAGACCTTGTTAACGAGAAAATAAACCTCTTTTTTTTTTTTTTTTTTTTTTTTTTTCCCCACTTTATGAAGAGTAAAACATGATAAATAATAATGGGAGAAATAACTGTCAAGCAATTTACAAATGATATGTTGTGAAAATATGGAACCTTGATGGTTTCTCCTGGGAAGACATGCTGCAGCAATACCATGGTTCACAAGGGGCTTTGCTTATTGGGGATAAAATGAATGTGGATGGACAGATATCAGCTTAAGGCTCAAGTTCAAGTTGAATGACTCTAATGTCAAACATAGTGTTAAAATCTTGTGCTAGGCAGCCAAGAAAAGTTATGCAGAGAGGAGTCAGGAGATGGTTGAAGCAGACACCTTTGTTAGCCTAAAGACTTCTCATTGCTTCGGCATGCAGAAGCCACCCCAGACCCCCATGGTGTGCCACAAAACCACCTCCCATCTCACAGCATTCTCCCTGGGTAAGTGATGCTTACCCAGTCCCTTCGGGTTTGCACAGTGCTTGCGAAAAAATATTGAAAATCTTATTCTGGATAACTAATCAAATTATATAAGATTTTTTATTAGCTAAATAATGAGAAGTAGCGAAGAAATTCATTCAATTAAATAAAAAGTATGAAGAATGTCAAGAAACTTGTACATTTAGGCTCTGTTTTTGATTACCTGGGCAATGATTCAGGTATTGGAAGTCTTAAAGAGGTCATTTGAATATAACCTGTGACATTTTTTAAGAATTCTTCAAACATCTTTAGTACAAAAATGCAATCTGTTGGCATTTTTCAGATATGCTCTACATACGCACACATATCCCTTCGTAAGCATTTTTCTTCTGTTTTATAGAGGAGGAGAGAGGGAAGGAGAGAAAAAAGCTGAAAAGCAAGCCAATGAGAAAGTAAACGTGTGAAAAAGTAATCAAACAAAGCAATTTGGAGCTTGCTGAAAAGTTGGAGGTTGTGGTTTGTATCTGTTGATTGCTTCCATAGTATCCAAGTAGAATATCAAAAATAGATTTTCTTCTGTCTTGTTTAGTGGCAATTTTCAAACCACACTGAAGATAACTTGAGTTCCCCAAAGCACAAGATGATCCTGACAATTTACCCTTACAAAAAAGCTGCATGACCTGAAAGTGCAACAACAAAATTAGAATCTTATTATAGACTTGGGACCAGTTTAGGGTGTAATGCTATTATACCAAATCTCTTCTCTGCAGGATAACAGTGAACTAAGAAAATATTATCTATTGTCTTCAAGCCTGCAGTACAGCAGAAAGGAGAGGAAAAAAAATCAGCAAAAAAGATAGCTTTGTTAGGAGGTAAGAGTTCGCGTGGCTTTCATTACCTGTAATTTAGTACAGAAATTAAAAAATACTCTAGATGGTAATGAAAGAAAAACATTTCAGTTTCTCAATCTTCAGCCTGGTATTTAAGTGTTTTAATTTTAATTGATGCCATTACTTTGTTACCCTCTGTCTTTCTGAAGATCTCATCTTCATTTTACATTTGAACTTCAATATTTCCTGTATTTCCGTCTTACATATGAGAGGACTTTTTTTGTGCTTTAGAGTTGACCAGAAATTGAACCTCAGAGGTCTTTGGAGATATAGAATATTTAGATTAAATCTCAGCGAAGGACCCAAAATTGAGAACGTTCTTGATTCAGAACACATACCGAACACAAAGATCTGTTTTCATCCCATGACCTTTAAACACTTAACCCAGTTAATGGCATGATCACCTCTTGCTGCCTATACTGTTAGCAACAGGTAACAGTCAGTTCACCAAACATCTGATTGCTTTTTGAAGGATCTAGGCTTCCCCTCTGGTGGTGAGGAAGCCACAATGACTTCATCCTTAATTATGTACACTATTTTAATTACCTAAAAAATTATCTAATCTAGGCTGAAGCTCATGTTTATTTACACCATTATGAACACTCATTAAAATAGCTACTATCAGGAGATTATATTATGAAATTTGGATGCACATATTATTCATCCTTTGGATTGCTGTCACTTATCCTGAATATCAGCTGGGATATACTGATGTTTTTGTATGGACTTTGGGAATGAATAATGATGGATTTAAAGAGGTTTCAGTTAGATTTCTTTACTTTCACATGTGTGAAAACATCGCCTTCTGAAGTGTGCCTCTAATTTATTTATAAAATTGCTGGAAACATTTTGAGCAGGTATTTTTATTTTTTTGCAAATGATGTATTCAGCAGTGACAAATAGAAAGCTTGAGTCAAATGTCTTCACCTGGATCATAAAGAAGTAGCTATATATTTCTCAGATCTTTATCTGAAAAGGGGAGCTCACTCTGATTTCTGAAACATATTTAATTAGATTAACTGGTAGGGAAGGGAAAAAGAGAAAATTAGAAAACTTTTTAAATGTATAATTCTGGTGATTCTATACTCTGTAAATATTTTTAATGTCATGTCTACTCAATCTAGAAATTCATATTGCAACCCACGTATATAACTTTCTTTGCCTTTACACTTCCAATCCTCCCTTTTCATTTATTAATATCACTGAATGAAATTAATCTAATACCTAGCTTCTAAGAAAAAGGGAATAGATATTGTCATATTTGTTAAAAAAAAAAAAAATAAATCTAATACACTTCTGGAGCTATTTAAATAATGGGAGAAGTTAAAATAATATATGCAACAATCTTGACCCAGATCAGAGTACACTGTACACTAGACTAGAATTTTACTACAAATGTACTTTGCAGTTTTGCTGGAGATTCTTATTCCAAACAAAAAGGTATTAAATGTGATTCCAACTTCCAGATCTGTTCTACTAATCCTGTGGGATGAACTTTTATGGTGATGCTGTTCAGCATCTATAAAATAGGACAAGTATGTCTTTCTTGCCCCTTTGAAATTAGATTCCTATTGATCTGCTGATATTTATGCTTGTGCCACACACATAGTTTTCACATGTATCACAACAGTTATGAAATTTCAAGTTCCTTATGACATGGGTTGTCTCATAGCAAAAACAAGTAGGGAATCCAAACCTGAAAGACTTCAATTCAGTTGTTAAAATAAGGATTTGACATGGGTTTTATATCTAGAAATAATATTCTTTTATCCTATCACCTTTGAAATATCATTCCAAAATAGATTGGAATTACAGCATCGTCTGGAATGATGGAGGAAAGTTATCAAGGTGGTTCCCTCAAAATTCTGACCATTGCCAAATTAGCTTTCTCCCACCTTTATCTGTATCTCAATTTATTATTTTTTTATCTGAGTCTGAATCAACTCCACTGGACACGAAACAATTTGCCCAGAGGAACTGTGGACGCTCTATCCTTGTAGATATTCAAAACTGGACACAGCCCTGAGCAACCTACTCTAGTTGACTCTGCTTTGTGTAGGGATGTTAAACTTGACAATCACCAGAGGTCCTTACAAGTCTTAAGTAGTCTTTGTCTTTGATTCCATGTTTCTATCAATAAAATAAAATTTATTTTTATTAAATTAGTCACCTGTTCAGAAAGAAACACATTTTATAATAGTTCATTGTACTACTCTGTTTAGGACAATGAATTCCCCATACATAAAGTAGTAAGTCGTTGTAAGGATAATTTGCCAACAGACAGACTTCTGCAAAGTACAATCTTTATTCCAGCTGAGAACAACTTGCTTCAGTTGCATCTGGACACAGAGAAGTCAGTTTTTCCACAGTGGCAGCAAGATTCAAGCCTGCTGAGCTACAGGGGTTCCTATGTTCTGAGTTTTATTTGTGTAGGGATTTTATGCACCATGTAATTGTGCTTTGAATCTGAAGACAAAGGATAAGTATATGCAGAACCAGACACCAGTACATATTTGGATGAAGATAACTCTCCAAGTCTCAACGTAAACTTGAAAAAAAAATCCCTGAGGGCATCCCACTAAAGTGCTGCACCGGAAATTTACAGTCTGGTATTATTCATAATCTTTGAAGAATGTAAAATTAGGAATGGGCCACTTGCAAAGAGTAAAATTAATCTAGTGTGAACAAAGAGATGGATTTTTTGCATTCACAAGGTAAGAAGAAATCTCCCATTAATCTTGCTAATTTACTGCTATAGTGTCAAACATCTCAGTTCATTTCTACGGAGATTATGGGGATGTATGGCTTTGACATATTCAGTTTAATTTCCCTGTATAAAATAATACACAAACAGCGAGTTAAACATGGCAACCATACAAATACACAAATCACAGAAGGTAACAGGAGCTGAAGAGCTATATCCTGACTTTCAGCACATATTGGGTCTGGCTGAGCCCCACAGCAGCCCCCCTAGTGCTGTGTATGTGTAGCCGGAGGGGCGGTGGCAGCACAGCCTGTCCCGGGCGCTGCTGAGCACCGCCTGCACAGCACCAGGGCTGTCCCTCCGACCCCCCTCACCAGCAGGCTGGGGGTGGGCAAGGTCTTGGGAGGGGACACAGCCAGGGCAGATGGACCAGACTGACCAACGGGGCATTCCCTGCCGTATGATGTCTGCCTAGCAGAAAAAGCTAGGGGAGAGGAGGAGGAAGGGGGGCATTCGTTATTTACAACATTTGTCTTCTGGAGCGACCACTGTGTGCCCTTCCAGGGAAGCGGCCGTGCATCGCCTGCTGGTGGGAAATAGAGAATAACATCTTCTGGTTTCAGTTGCTTCTGCATGTGCATCTTTTGCTATTGCTTCATTAAACTGTCTTTGTCTTGACCCACAAAGTTTTATTCATCTTATTTTCTCCCCCACCCTGTCCAGCTGAGGCAGGCAGTGACAGAGCGGCTTGGTGGGCACCTGGCAACCACCCAAGGTCAACCCACCACACAGCAACATACATGCAACATTTTAAAGAAAATCTGAGTGACTTCTGTTCAAGTAACAGCACAAGAATATCTCAAAAAATGTATCTGAAATTAAAAGGTGTCTATTTCCAAGCTGCCACATGGCTATGATTGTTAACGATGTATAGCCCAACAGCTAACAGTGATGTCCAGCTGCACAATTTGCCTGAGTTTTCTACCCTGTGTGGGCCAGTGTACACAGAAAGAAAAAAAATGGCCCCTTCCCTAAAGAATTTACACAGAGTGGTATCCCAAGGAATGAAAGAGAAAGCAAAGAAATGAGACTAAGAAAATGCTGTACTAAGTGTACATAAGGCACTGACATTTTCAAAGGTCTACGGCATAAGCTGTTCTGTTCTTTTTATTGTCATCGAGTGGAAAAATACTGAGATGAACACAGAAAGTTTATTCAATAAGAATATCTTTGTTACTGCTTTTCTCTTAAATAATCCATTTCTCTGTGTGCATTGTGTGAGTAATGCCACAATTTATCTCGCTCAGGTCAATTCTGAAACCTGTTTTCTCTTACATATGACTTTTGAGTTCATTCACTATATTCACCCTTTATTTTACATAAATGAGGGATTTACATTAGCTCAGCACTCTGCAGCAGTTCGCTAGCAACACCACTTTTCTTGTCATTTGTTTTCCATGAAGCAAAGCAAAACTGTCAGGATATTAAAAGAACTGTTTTAAGTTTCATTTTGTAAAGTTACCATTGTTTAATGTTTTTAAGTACTTATAAAATACTTCGTATAAGCTTGATGTAGAAGAATGAGATAACTAAAAGTCTGACAGCTATTTTTAGAACTCTCTGATAAATACACTTAGCTGTCAAATAAACCAAAAAAGAATATGTTCACCTTTTATATAAAAAAGGTCAAAATATATTCTGGTCAAAATAGTATGTATCCAAAGGTATAAATATTTAGCTGTTAAAAATATTTTAATCTTATTATTTCCTTCCCTCTATATTTTCTGTTCACTTGAAAGTTTTAAATTGCTGATATCACTGGTTAGTCTGGCACTATGGTGGTGTTTGAGGTTGTACCCTCGTGGTTGGAGATGTTTGGTGATGGAGGGTACTAACATAAATTATCTGGTTCCAAGAGTGAACCTCAAGTCCAACCATGTGTTTTTGTTGCAAGGGTTCATTTGCTGGCACCATCTCTGCTAATAAGCCCCATTTCATGAATTAAAGTGCTTCAGCCCATGCTATTTCAGTGACCACTGCTTTCATGCTGTGAAGATACAGCTCCAGTAACTTCTCCTTAAAACTAATAGTTTTTATTGTCCTTCCATCTCTTATGTTGTACCCCTCCTGCTGTTCTTGTTCTTCTGCAAATGCTTCAAGCTTTTAACTCTGCATATACGCTTCCAAGCCTTACAGCCCTTCTTTGTCTTATACTGTGTCTTTCTTTTCACTCTGTGAAACCACTGACTCCTTTTTTTCTGATGGTTTCTACTTACTATTGACTACAGCCAGTCACATTATTCAATGCAATTTAAGTGTTTGATGCACGTAGCCGTCCTCTTATTTCTCTGCTTGCAAACGCATCCTGAGCAGAGTCATCATTTGTCATTGTACACCAGCAATTTCCAAGGTAAGGTTGGCTCCTGAATTGTTTATCTCAGCAATTACATACTTTGAATTCAAGGAGTGTAATTTCTAACTCACAGGAAAGAAATTGAGTTTCACAAGGAAAAATTTTGGGGCCCTTGGGCTAGGAATCTGGTTCCCAGGTCCCTCTCTGAGATAAAGGGAGTGTTTGCTGTTTCTGTTCATATTTCTCCTTTGTCAAAGCAGCTTGACTGAATTAATATATTTTACACTGAATCTTCTTTGCAACAAGGTATCGGTGATTTTTATTTGAACAGTGTCAGGATAATTAACAGTACCTGGTTTTCTACATTACGACTGACTACCTGCAGGAAACCAACACCAAAATTTCCTGGGTTCTGAACATCTTTTTTTTTTTTTTTTTTCCTTTTTGGCACTAAAAACAGTCACCATTAAGAATATATATCTTAAAAGCTTTAAAGCCTAAAATCAGAATTTAAATTCCTAACCCATGAGTGCACCCACCTGAAGTTCAGACCATCATTTAATATGAGCAGCTGGTGTGACTGAAACAATGTTAAATTCTGACTACATTTCTGTCAAGAAATTTTCTGTAAAGAAAATCTGTTTGGGAAACATGTACATATGAGAAAAAAAAAAAACTATTTCCAATTAACGGTATCAATTCTTTCTGGTCTGTTTTCTCTCCCCCCTTTTTTTTTTTTCTGGTACACATTGTGAGAGAAAAACATATACCAAAACAAAGAAATCAGTAAATTAATAAATCATCTGGCAAGAAATAATGGTTTATCAAAATAACTGAAATTGCTTTTAAATTTTATTCCAGTAAAACAATTCACAGTTTTGTTTTGTTACATGTCTAAAAGTCAGCCTTGAGGATTTGAAGTTATGAGGCTGCTGTATACCCAAAACATACATTAATTGCCCTGTAAAAGAAACTCTTGTCTCACAGCTTAAATTAAGACTTATTACCATGAAAATTTTTGAGTCACATCATTCATGAGATATTGTTTTTGGTGGGATTCTTCTGATCAAATTAATGGGGACCTCAACATCAGAATTAGGCTTACAAGACTCCTTGTCTATTAATAGAGATGTAAGCCCTTCTAGCATGGGTTTCATCCCACCATAAAATAGATATGTAAAACAGTTAAAGAAAAGGATGTGTAGTACTGTCCTTTTTTGACAGTAACCTACTTTAAAAAGTCACCCTAGCTTTTTTTCCCTCTAAAGTATGTGATACACAATTGGCAACACTTAACTATACAGGAATTTTGATATGTAGTCCAATGAGTCAGGATTATTGCTCATATCTATTGCAAAAAGAGCTAAATCATCCCCTCACTTTCCCTTTCTTCATTGTATAGTGCCATCCTTCATGGCATCAAATTGAACTGGAATTCATAGCCCTGTTTAGGTCCTTTATTATTACGTTGTTTCTCCGGAAATACTAAATAACAAAAAATTTAGAAAGACTAATTACCAAAAAACTCCCTCCTGTACACAGGGAAAATACACTTTGACACAATACCTGTGGTGAAAACAAATATATTGATGCACAAATTAGGATCAGAATTTATACAGAAACAAATTATATTTTTTTGTTCTGTATCATACTATAATAAAAATACCAGTAATTAAAGATAACATATATTTCATGTTCACACACATACACACACTCCTATATATTTATTTATTTTTCATCTTTCAATTACTCATGTAGAAAGTACTTAGTAGAACAATCAGATATGTCTTGACAGGAAAAAAGAGCCGATTTTAGTTTTACAATGCTATCAGGCTTCTCTGATGAACTTCTAAAGTAATCTAGGAGAGACATGTTCATTAGAGTCTCATTACTTGGCTGGGTAATTGCTGTTCGTATCAGAAACACAAATCACAAGAAAGGCTTATTAAAACAACCTATTAAAAATCCCAGACAGACAGACTGCTCTGCAGTATCTGCCACTAAGTCATGTAAACAGTACCAAGGAAATTACCAAATTGGAAAGCCTTGTTAAGGTTATTTTGTTGTCTTTCTGCTTGTAAGAACAGGATTTCCCCCCCCACCCCCCCCCACCCCGCCCCCTGCCCCCCTACTATTGTCTATTTGCGAATACCTTATCCCATCTAGTGTGCAGTGAGTCAAATAATAGAATATCTATCATTTCCTACAGCAGATAATTTCATGTACTAATAGACTTTAGCACTAGGAACTTTATTATTGCTGTTGAGTCTTTCTTTTTCTCAGTTTTATCCTCTCACTTCTTAACTTTTTTATTTTTATCTATCTGCCTGCTTTCAACTGATCATCCATTGCCACGGCTGATCACTGCCCATCACCAGTCCTCCTCCTGACCTAACCAGTTCTCCTTCCTCACCCTTCTCCTAGGTGCACAAACAACGATAGTTCTGATCCAGCAAAGCAGACTGACAATGCTTCATATTAAGGAGATACTCCTTATATTCTTTAATATTAAGGGGAAGTTGGATATAATATTTGACTTAATATTAAGGAGATATTTTTGTCTGCCCCTTGTCATTAAAGTACTAAAGCAAGTGACACTAATCATGCAATGCAAATGACCCTCCTACCCAGTATTCCCCAGTACCACCCCAGTACTTTGGGCAAAGAGGAGACCTGGCACTTGTGAAATCAAACTTTTAACCCAATAACCTCAAATACCTGTTCAGAAAATCCCAGAGGGACCTGCTCTCCTTTTTTCCTGCATAAGAATGCTTTAGTGCATGATGGCAACATTTATAGGCAATGTAATGATTTTGCAGTCAAACATAAATATACTGCTGTTGACAGCTTTTAAATGTTTCATCAGTTACATACTAAGATGATGTGGAAGGACACATCTGGTAAATATTTGATGAATGTCATCAAGACAAGGGCAGGGTTAAATTTCTAAGAATTTTTTAAATTAGTAAAAGATCATTGCAGGATATTTTTTTCCCTTTCTTTCCTAAGCACCATTCTTCTATTTCCTAAAAGGTCCTAAGGGGTACCCTAGGGAACATTTACAAAGACAGTCACACAGAACTAAATTCATACTGTTACTTTAGAAAGGAAAATGCTGTTATTTTAATCACAGTTTTGGACACTTTAATGCAATTTAAAATGTCTCGGGTAATATATACTCTTCATAATTTCAGGATAAAAGGTTTGCATGGCATTATGTTTATCATAAACCTAGAGGCAGAATTTTACTACTACAGTTACTGCCCTGATAAAAAATAGTAAAAGCAAAAAATTTAGAATTTTATTTGTCATTTAAAATGACCTTTTTTACTCTACAGCAAGCAAAATATGGTTCTGATATTTGCACTTGCTAACAACAGTCATTACTTATAGATAAAAATAATTTTAAAAATAACTATAACAAATTATAATCACATCAGCAAAAATAAAAAGTAAGAGCGGATGCAGTTAGTACAGAATAAAGTTAAAGATCTCAATATGAGATCAATAAAACAAATTAGAAGATACAAATTGTTATCCTTAAGTTATAGCTCATAATCATGTGTTCCACTTGGTATATGGTCCCCTTTCCCACAGTGTCTGACAATTATGTCTGATTTTATGTATGTAATACAAAGGATTTAAAAAAGAACATTCCTATGTGAAAAATTACCACTAATAAACCGCTTATTCTCATACATTCAGTTCTGTGTATACATTATATATATTTCCCATGCAGTCTTAATTCTGCCCATCTATCTGTGCAATCTTGTTATAGAAATCACTAATACTTTCTTAGCCAGACTTTCTAAATTTTTACTAAGTAGTAATGACTTAATTTTAATAATGCCTGTACTGGCGTACTATCAGTCTTCTTGTAGCATTACACACTTACCACTTGTGGCATTGCACAGAATGGGGTTCTCCAGCTACCAGTCAAGAAATATAAATTCCTCTGTCATCCTTACTTGTCTGATCCTCTCTTCCATCATCCATAAAGCAGAAAGAGAGGTTACTGACAGTGATCCTTATTTTGTATGAAGAAAGCAAACCTGCCCAGGAAAATGTCACTCCATTTTGACTTCACTGCTTGCCCTCTTTCAACAGCAAGCAAGGTAGGAAAGGGAACGTGCCCTGCAGATTCACCAACACCATTAGCTAAGGTATGGCTTCTGCTTTTGTGGACAGGCAGATTGGTCTCCAGAGTTGAGGAAAATAGGGTCCAGGCTGTAGGAAGCCTCCCTCTTTCTCTTGGAGAATTATCTCTTATCAATGAGGAGATATAATGCCAGCTCCAAACTTCTCTTGCTTGGTCCCAGGCTGAGACAAAAGGATCTTTGCCTCACCAGTTGGGTCCGTAA
Organism: Falco peregrinus; assembly: GCF_023634155.1. NCBI lineage: Eukaryota > Metazoa > Chordata > Aves > Falconiformes > Falconidae > Falco > Falco peregrinus. Next base: position 79,655,786 of record NC_073739.1, read on the forward strand.
ATAATATGGAAAGGTATCACAGCAACAAAGAGCCAAAATATGAGGAAGGATGAGCTCTCCGTGACACTGCATGTATCTGCCTTGGGTAGTTTATGAAGAAAGTTGGTTTGAATTGTCTCTGTATCTGGCTGCAGAGAAAAAAACCTGTCATCTGCAAGTTGTTGTTCAGTAGGTAGACGTTAAATTTCACCACAACTGTTATTTTGCAATAATTATTTTACTAACTTGAGCAATTATTCTGTATAGCGCCCATGGTTGAAATTAAAAAGAGACAAATTGAAATGAAGAGCTGACTCTTAGCCAGCGCTGAAGGGATGCTGCTGATACCATCTGCTAGTACAGCCCACAGGAACCAGCAAACCATGGAATTAGCTTTATGTGAGGAATTATGTTTGATCTGCTTTTTAGGGAAGATTAACAGGAGCCTGTTGTCCAATTGCAATATTAGTACCCGTTTAACATTGCTTCTGATTTTGCTAGGAGTGATTTTACATCTCTGTTGAGAAGTGTAAACGCTTTATCCAAATGACACAACTTTTGCTGTATTGGAAAAATAGGTGAAATCATTGTCATCACAGGTTTTCTTGTGCATTTTCCAGATGCGCTACTAACGATCCAGTCCTAGTGTAGCAAGAATGATTTTTTAAATTTTCATTTTGCACTTCTAAATCCTGCTCTTTCTCTAGTAAGCTGCATCCTTATGTGAGGAGGGGTCTTGAGGATTTTGGGCCTGGCCATCCAGGCAGCTTTTTGTGGCACAGCTGTCAGACCTGGTGGATCAGATGTGGCACCCTGTGCAGATGGAATAATGTTATCCTGGGATGGAAAGGGAAACAATCTCCAGTGATCTTGGAGCCCAGAAGAACATTAACATAAAAAGGATGTGGTATAAAAAAAATAAAAATAGCTTTTGCTGTATCTGTGAAATGAGTGGGAGAAGGACCGGAAGAGATTTTTTTATTATTATTATTATTAGTGTTTTTTATGGAAGATGTAAAATTAACTGTGCACGTGCAGAATGTTTCCAATAAAAACCTGTTGTTGAGCCTGAACAACGAACTGGTGGTTTCTCTGCCTGATGTCTCCGCGATCTACAATGGAGCCTGAATTAGGAGCAGAGGTAGTTATCATCCTTGGTCTTAACAGCTACAGAAAAGCTACGTAGCTTGACTCTAGAGATATGCAGGGGGTGAGAGAGGCTTATAACATTCAGTGCTGAGCTTTATGTTTTCCTAACTGTGCTAATATCATGCGGTTACCAAAAAAAGCCACTGACACAAGGTAAAGTGGAGTTAGGCTTTCTGTATCAGTCATTGCCAGAGTCTAACTTCTCAGCTAAATGTGAACTCCTGCTAGCTCCACAGCTGATTTTGTGAATTGCAATAGCAGTATTGATGTGCTTTTCTTCCAGAGATAGGCCCTAAGGCTCATTTTGTTATTCCCTGTGTTGTGCTTTTTCTTTTTCTTGAAAATTAAAAAAAAATAATAAAAAACAAACAAAAAAACCCAACAACAACGACAAAAATCAAAAAAACCCCAACCACCAAAACCCCCAAGTTATTTAAAAATAACTTTACTTCTTTGTATGCATGTGGGGTGGGAAGGATTTTGAAAATCACTTTTCAGGGTGTTTTCCATCAGGGAATGCCCTGCGTCTTTATGGACTATGGGATAAAGCAACCTCATGCCCTTTGTTAGAAACCCCAGTGGTGTTGGCAGGGGAGAAAATAGTTTTCAGCAAAGAACACAGTCATGGTTTGTAGAATCAGTTTTTGCTTAGCTAATAAATTTACACATAGGAATCCCATCAGGAATTAATGCATTTTCTCTACAAGGGCTGTATTCCCAGTGCACTATATTTTAGAGCAAAGCAGGACAAGTACTGAATGAGAATAGTTTCACTAAAGAAAATTAGGTTTAAAAGAAAGTGTTATGTCAAGAATAGGATAAGTTCAGGATGCCAGTGAAGTCAGTTGCTAAATTTTGTAAATTATGAATTAACCAGCACAGCAGAGGGTTCTTTTCTGCTCATTCTCCCTGTGAAAAGGATCTCTAGCAGTAAGAGGCAGGCTCCTGATATTCATGCTGTATGAAGAGGACTACATCTGCAGTAATTACCAACCCCATGATCTATCAGTAACCAAAAAAAAAAAAAATAAAAAAAATTTAAAAAAAAATGCACTGCCAGTGATTTTGTTCTCACTGCCCAACATCACGTCAAGATTTTATTATCCACAAAGCAATTTTTCTTAATGTACAGACTTTAGGATAAGTATCTTTATGTTGTTCTATGGACAATAGGTTTGTTTTGATTTATTTATTAACAGAATATGCATCACAATGACTGAGACTCCTGCTGAAACAGTCTTTGTATTGTAAATTATTTCTGATGTACCCAGTTCTTGGATTTCCATTAAACAGGAAATGACTCTTGTAAATGAAACTATTTACCATGCCAATTACTAACACTATGATGTCTTATTTCAGATTATGTTAATCAGAGAAAATGTAACCTTGAGTGTTATTCTCCGGTCTGGAAATCTAATTGAAATGGTGGCCAGAAAATTCTTATTTCTCTTCCTTTTGAACATATTCTAGAAGCTGCATAAAATTATATAACAATCTAAGCATTAAGCAGGGAGATAATAACTGACATTTCAAATCTTCTAATACATAGTTATAAATCAGATAATTTTATATCTCAGCAGATTTATTAATCTGAAAAAATCATTTGAAGCAGTGGGATTTTAATAATGATATTCATATTAAATTACTTTCTGAGGCTAACCTCTTGCTAACGCTACTCTAAATCTTTTTTATTTTTTTAATAAGTGAGAAAGGTGCACTGGAAAAAAAAATATCCTTAACAACATCACATAAGAACTATTTTGCCATTTTTATGATTAAAGTACACCCTTGTTTTGCTAGATTCTCTGTGCTATTTTAAGCTCATTAAATATTTGGAACAGATACTTCCCATCACACTGTGCAGGTGCCAGGTATGAAATATTGGATCAATTTATGCAGTGGGACTCTTTTCACTGACTTCAGTGGGGCTAGGATTTCTCACCATGAATTCAGCTTTCAGTATCTTCTTGTTTTGACTTCATATAGAGCCAAAAGCAAGGGTTGATGTATGAGTAGCATTTAGCCAGCAGGAGCCCTAGGTAGTACCATAACACATCTAAATCGTGACATCATTCCTATTTCTTCTTTGCTTTCAGGGCTTGTAATATGCTGGTCATCTACAACAATATTAAATTGCTTTACCTTTCCTACATATGCACTTAGCAACTCAAGTTCACTACATTGAATAGCAGAGACATAAAGTAGTTTGAAACTTATTTCCAGCCTATTCCTCATGTCAGTCTTTTCGCTTTCTGGGAAAGCAATAAGTGAGCTCTGTGTGCTTTATGCTATAGAGACATAAAAGAAATTCTGTTTCTCATGAATGCCATGGTGGGAGATATAGCCTGATCAGCCTCTTCCAACCAGGTTAGAACTGTGAAGTATCCTTTACCATCAAAAATGTATTATGTATGACTCAAAAGTGAAAATATATTTTTCTTTTTTGCCAAAAATTTAAGATTCTCACCCAGGCTCTTTTGCCTCCCTTTTTCTTATCTCCAGTTATTTCACAGGAATAGGGAAAAGATGTGAGATAATAGTATTTCTAATCAAACTTTGGGCTTAAGGGTTCATACTAAATTTCCTAGTTTGCATTTTCTGTTATTGCTGAAAGCAGCCAGATTGACATCCCTAGAACTGAAACTATAGCACCAGTAAAATACTCTGACTGGTTTTCAAGCTTTGCTGTGTTTTCTCTTCTACATGTTTCTTGACCAAATATTTAGTCTACAGACACTGGTTTTAAATACCTATTGTCTTAAATAAAAGTCTTGTGGAACTTCATAAAAAATATACAGAACAAATGTGAAGTCTTCAAAGCCAAATGAAGATTTGGGTCAAAATGTTCAAGGAACATTCTCCCTTTCTCCTACTGCAAAAATTTTCCAGAATTTAAGAACACAATGGTTTCTTAACAGTTTAAATACCTTGATGCCATTTCTTAAAGGAAATGAAAGGAAACAAGACCAGCCTTTTCCTGGATTAAGAAAAATTCACCAACAGTGAAAGAAAAGTATATGGAAATTTTTTAACCACTCTTATTTTTGTGGATCTGGTAGTGACTCTTACAAGTTAGTGACAACACTTAATATGATGTGGAAACTGCTTCAGAGGGAGCTGTAATTCTCCCCGAAGTATTTCTTTTTCCTTGATACACTGTCTAAGATGAAGAATTACCAGTTTCAGAATATTGGGTTTCTAATTTAGTGTCCAAATCTAAGGTAGGTAATTAGGATCAATAGTACCTATCACGGCTCACAAACACATGATAATGTCTGTCCCATTTTAATCCTTTTGCATCCAAAACCTTTCTGACTTCATGGATTCATGACAGTGCACAATACATAATGTACATTCATGTGTTCAGCTCAGTATTGTAACCGCCAAAGCCACACTGATGAGAAATACTTTCTTCAGTTTTGAAGAGAGGTAGCTCATTTTAATGTTGTATTTATTGAATACAATGACCTAAAGAGAAAAATAGCAAAGGCATAATTTGAAGCTGGTATTGAAGTTACCCAATTTCTGTTTAATAGAGAAGCAGCTGGAAGAGCAGATGATTTTGGAGAATGATGTGGTACTTCAAACATCAGGGAAGTCTCGGAGGCATTGCACTACAAACTGACCTAGTATTCCTCAGGCTGTTTGCAACGGCATAGTTTTATTACATGTTTTGGTACCTAGGACTACACTGCCAATAAAGTCCTCCAGTGGTTTATGAAGGCATCAGAATAGCCAAAAATGAATAAACTTCTTCATCTTCATCCCCTGTGTCTGTTCCCTGGGTGTTAGAGAAATGGTATTTCCATTGCAGATGACAAGGAGACAGGTATCTTACATGAATTAAACACATACCATCATCAGATATTTTTTAAAATATCTTTCAGCTAACGTGTTTTCAGATACTTTTAAGTACCTACTAACCTTTGAAAAAAACCTTTCAGCTGAGAGCCTGGATCTTGCTGTATGACCATTTTTTATAAATAGTGCTGATGCATTTAGATCCCATTGATGTTCTTGCAAATATTAACCACAGCTAAAAAACAGCTACAGTCCAAGTGAAATAATTCACAGCCAAGTCGTAACACCTTATGTGGGATACCACACTGCACTTCAGGACAGTGATCACAACGTTATAAATGCCAGCTCACAGTTATCTTATACATTGGCACATGTTTATTTGATTGACACATTACAAATTCTCACTAGGTCTTGTCTTCTCCCTACCCGAACAGAACAAAAAAAATGAGTTATCTGTTATTATAGCATAAAATAAAATTGCAATAAGGGATGCAGAAAGACAGGAAATTACAATGAGTTTTCAAGAAAAGTACTTTGTACATTGAGGTGGTGCTATGTCTTTCCTTCGGGTGGATTTTCTCAGTAGAAATGCCTCAGGTCTGATAGATATGTGTAATGCTTTGTTCACTTAGCTAGCTGCTCACGGCGGCTAGCTGATGCCATACTGGATGCAGTACATCTGGAAAACCACTCCTGACATGTTTGACATAAATTAGTCATATAAAAGGCATCATCGCTAAACTGTCTGAACATAAAACAAAGTTCACTTAATATTGCTGAACGAGCTGATCAGGTAAGAGTCCTCTAGCTGTCCTTATTCCATCAGTAAATGAAACTAGAAGAAGAATTATAGGGAGAGACCAGGCAAAATGCAATATGCCTTTCAGCAGAGCAGAACTTAGTGAACCCAGTAAGGGTCTGATTCTTCATTTTTGAAAGTGCTTGAAATCAATGGCAGTTTTGGCTTAATAACAGTTATCAGACTTTTAGCACTTAACTATATGAAAATCACAGTTGAAGCTGAATAGATGCATTTACTAACAAAAATCTAGATTTTTGGAAGTGTGATCGTGATAGTCTGATAGAAAATCCTAAAAGGAACAAGGCTCCATTTCACACCTGAAATGAGACAACATGAAAGGGTGGCTGAACCAGTTCATCAGGGAAAAAAGGGGATGGAAAGGGGTCAATATTTTCAAAACACATTGCAAATTGAATAATGTCTCTTAAGTCTAGTCAGCCGGAAGTTAGGAAGCACTTATTAACTCATTCTCTAGCTTCCTTTTATACTCAAGAGAAGAGGTAGATGCCCCGGGACATGTGTACCACCTGCCTTTAATTTCTACTTTTGGGATTGTTGGATTGCTTTCTGATTGTGTTCATATTTACTGGTTACAGAAAGGGTCTGCAAGCAACCAACTTGCTTTGAAGCTTATTTTTAGCCTTAAGTGTAGTGTGATGAATCCCCCTCAAGCATTTTAAAACTGCTTTCTTGAAATGACAGAAGTGTAAGATAATATAACTAATGAAAATGCAGTGAAATTGTATTTTGCAAATGTCCAGAGTTGGCCACCATCATTGGCTGATTTTTTTCAAAACTACTTAGAAAGCTAAGACACATTCCATTTTGTAGCACAGTCCTAATTCTAAAAGAAGTTACTAACTGCTGAACTCAGATTGATTCTTAGTCCTTTCAAAAATCTTTACAGCCAGCATGTCAGCTGATATCATATATAAGTGTGATAACTGGAAGACATCTTCAGTGTAATAAAATCTGTTTTATTTTATAGAAGACATTTTCTTCTCTTGAGTGGCTCTATTAGCATGCACTTATTCACCTATGACCACTTTCTGCCTTTTTTTTTTACCTACTTTTCTGAAGTTTCTGCTTTTCTTTTTGCTTTTGAGGTCTAATATTATCAGTTCATTAGAGCTCAATCAAGTCCTGAAACTAAAGTAGTAGAATATGGCTATTGAGCAAAACGGAAAAGCGTGATTCTACCACGCCACACTGAACAATGTGCTACCTCTGGACCACGTGTTAAACACCAGAAATAATATTATTTTCCACAAAATTTCCCCCAGGCCTGTTTGGTTTGTTTTCACAGGAGGCTGTTACGTAGCAGCAGACACTGCATGTTCAGATAGCCGATGAGAAGTCATACGCTAATTCTGCTCTTTCTTTGAATTACCAAAGCTAACATCAGTTCTGGTCTGGAAAACATGTAGCTGTGGGCAAAATTTCAAGTTAATGTGCTCTTTGAAGAGGAGTTTGGTTGTTCTTTACCAGCTACAAGTGCATGTCTGTGTGTGGCTTTATAGCTACCCTCCCAGGGTAAGCTCTTCATGCATAGCTATTTCATGGCAAAACTATCTTAAGATAAGCGAATCATAGGGCAAGTCAAATGGCACAGTTTAATCTTAGGGCTAGAGTAACAGAGCTATATAAATCTGTAAAGCTTTATGGTTTGTTTTGCTTTGTTTTGTGCATAGTAGCAGCACTAAATACCTGGAATGTTTTTCATAGCTTTTATAAGAGAATACAACATTTCAGCCTTCCTCAAGAACCACATTCTCATGTGATTTGTCATGTCACAAAGATTCACAAAAGGCATGACATGGCCTTAAAGGACAAATTAGAAAGAACTCAGTTTGATTGACAAAGAGGAAAGGAGCTTTCGTCTGCCTGACCCATGTCAAGTATGGACAATGAGCCAATGTAAAGGTCAGTGTGACCAACAGCCATGGGGAATTTCACAATTCCAAAGACAAATCAGCACGGCCAGTAGTCGTGAGGTCTGTAAAGCCTGAAATGAGTGAAACATATTCTGAAAGTCATTTGACACTTAGTAAAGACTCAAGAGTCTAACGTGTTTCAACACATCTTTTGCAGACTTTTTGAGTTTAAATCACTAATGGTATTTTAGGTCAGCATATACTTACTAACAAAATTACACACTTTATTTTAATCTATGTGGCAGGCATCTTTTATCAGGGATAATTTTAGAAGTGTGTCTCCTAATTTACGGAGATGGATTCAATGTTCCCACAAACATGTCCTAACTGCTTAGTCACTCATTAACCAGCTAATATGATTGCTATGAGCTGCCTGGAGAAGGAGACAATTAGAATTCCATTAGCTTCAGAAGTTATGTGAACATATTCATAGAATAGAGTTAGCTAAAAGGCAATCCAGAGAAGAAGAAAAAAAAAAGTATATATTTTATGCAAACAAAAAAGCAGTTTGGGGGGAAGTTAAGCAGTTTGGGGTGATATTTGAGATATACATGTGCCATGAAATGCAAATGTCCTTTGCGGGCATGAAAATTGACTTAAACACAGAAGTCTATAAAAAAGCAAAATACTAGCTGATTAGCTTTACTGCCACCCAATTGTCTGCTCGAATGTCACCCACATTTGTTGCAATTTGATGACTGAATAAACTCTATCAGTGCTTGTCATAACTTCTGTGGCTGTGTCATCTCAAAGACAAACAGTGAGAATCAGCAGCCCCCTGGTGTGCTAGGTTCTGTGAAAGTGAATTGGAAGATATGACCTCTTCCTGGAACAGCTCAAGATTCAATTTCAGACCTAGCAGACAAGTGTAACACACAACAGACCCATCTCACAGTTTCATCTCTAATTATTTGCTTGCAGAGTGCAATAATTCATTGTGTACCCACACTTCAGTAGTAAATTAATACTCCCACTCCTTGTGCTGGCTCAGCTACTGTGACTATAAAACCAGAATTAAAGTTCTGACCCATGTTTTCAAACATACTTCCACACCTTAGTTACACTTCCAGTAGCTTCTACAAGAAGGTAAATTCATTATGCATTCTGAAGAAGACATGCAATATGGGTTACAGTCTACCAGTGTTCCAAAGGAAAACAAATAAAAACATTTTTTTTCTGAGTTATATTGCATTTTTACAGTAATTATTTTCAATTTAGATTTTACTCAGGAAAATGTATACATAATCTTGAAGACTAACATATAATAACTGTGGAAATAAATATTCCTCAGACAAATGATAAAGTTGAAAGTTCTTCACAGTCTGTAAACAACTTAAATATTGCATGGCATGTAAAAAGGCACAAAAAAAGGAAATCAATCCCAAAACTGAAAATGAGAAAAACAAAATCCCAATAAACTAAATTAACAAAAATCAAGAAGGGCAAGTTTGTACCAGTGACCTTAGCTGACCTACATTAGAGGGTAATTACTACCCAATCAATAGTCCTTACGCGAAACTACGGACACAAATGGTCAATGGAAAGTGATAAAAGAATGGTAATCAATAAACATTAGTCTGGCACAGAATTGTCCTAGAAGTGGGGGGATATATATTGCTTTTTGACTTTGGAAAGCCGATGTACGAACCAGGATTCATCAAAGTTTAGGATTTGACCACTTTCCACAAAATACTACATCACTATTCTTGTTTAAATCCTTCCTATAAAACCGAGTTTAAATGACCTGGTTACCACGTGGCTACTCAATGATCAGCTTCAGTGCAACTCCATTTTTTTGGTATACGGATTGCCAACACTCCTGAAGGATCCCTACAAACCTTGCATGATGCTTATAAAAATGAACATGCTCCACTTAGCTGTTTGAGATCAGAATCAAATCAAAATATTGTTTCTTTGCCAGGACAACAGGAGAGGGAAGCAAGGCTGTAAGCTTGAGGGCTTGTGTTGAGATGCTGAACCTCCTGTTGGTGGTGGATATACAATTTCAGGGGCCTAAACCAAAGTGCAATGAAATATCTGATGAAAGGGAGGAAGAAACTCTTTTTATTGAATCCATGCAATCTTGAATCTGGCCCTTGATGAAGACCCAGCTGCAAAAAATAATTTAGCATTATTCCCTGATCACTGCTAGCAAATCAGTCATGAGCAGTCCTTCAGAGTTGTATTTTACATTTCAGAAAATGTTCCGAATTTGTAATTTTTGCAGTCTAATTTACATTCACTGAGAGACAGCAGTCACTCAGCTATATAATACAAAATACATTTACTGCAGCTTTGCTCATATTCACTTCTCCTCCTGCAGTCAAAGAATGTTGATGAAAATTATCCCTGGAACGTGGTTTCTACAGACAGTATGTGAATTTTTATACAGCAAAGTTTAACTATTCCTTGTGATCCTGGCTAGGATCCACTCCTAAATGGGTGGTTGGTCAGAATCAAAAATAGAATCCAAAAGTATTCATGTAAGAGGACTATGATTTTGGTAATTTAAAATTGCATTAGGAAGATCTTCCCCACAAAGAGAAAGATAACAGACTTACTGTTGCAGAAATACAGCAATCTCTCCGATAGCTCTTCCTAAACCCAGTTAATTTCACTGTCCTGAAAGGTGTTTAGATGATCTCAGAGTGGATACACTGCTTTAAGCCAAGAGAATGTGCAACTTCTTGATTCCCTCAAAAATTCATTTATAGACTTTTACCTATTCTAATATTAACCACAAAGAGTAGTATAAATCAAATTACAATGATATTGCTAATACTGCTTTTAGACCTCATCCCTGTGAATGCCCAGAGCGGATTACCCTGATTCTTTAGTGATATCAATGACATACTCCTCATTCAAGTTAGTGAGTGCTGACATACCAGTACGGTTCCAGGAACTTCATCAAGATTAGTTGCCTGAAGAAGTGCTACAGAGTAAGAGTTACAAGGTTCCAATATCAAACAAAGCAAACTAAAGTTATCTTCTTCCTCACATTTTTTTCCCTACACATTTCTCACTAAGCAGTAGGATTGCTTAAGATGGTTTGGTGTGAATGGATTTGGATTTCAGAATACGACACCACCTTTGATTGCCATTCCTGCATCCTTTTGCTTTCCCGTGATTAATTTGCTATTATGAATCGTCAGTTTACATATGGACATGAAGCTCAGAGTGACACCAGCCTCTGAATCATTTCACCCTGGGGTAGCGCTATCGTCTGCTCCACCATTACCCGCATTATCTAAATTGCTTGAACATGTTTATGCACAGCTAATGGATTGTATTGTAAGGAATAATGTTTTGGCTAGACATAAATCAGGTTTTAGACCTCATTCCATGATAAATATGTTAATAGCCTTTACGCACGATTTGTTTGTACCTCTGCACTGTACGCAACTGGCAGGCAGTATTGTTGGTGACTGATAGTAACGTTATAACATTAGATTTAGATGATTGTGGCCTTCAATTAAAACTCATTAAACTTTCTATTATTCCCTTGTTTGGGATTGATTAAAGAGATTATGATGTGCTTTCTTGGGTAGGGCTGCATGACTAATTACTGGTGGTTCTCCTTGGAACAACCAGATTCATGGAACTGATTGACCACGCTTTATGGACCTCAATTCTGTGATTTTTACTCAGTAAAACAGCACTTAATCCTGCAAAGCCAATGGGACTGCTCCCATGAACAGCTCTGGATAGCTTACCCATTCAGTTTACTCTCTTCAGTTAAAAACTGGCAAAGGTTTGAGTGAGAGCTGCATACATATTTCATGCCCTTGAAACAGCTCATCAAAGGATCTGCTATATATCATCTTCTCATTTACAGCAAAAGATCTGCTAAATAATCTTGAAGGAAATATTCTTCTTTGTTTTCTACTCATCCTAAAGGTAAACAGTCTTAGTGCCTGCAAGATTTCTCCAGTGCATTAGCTCCGTTCTACTGATGGGGAGAACCTGTCTGATTCTTCAGATAAAACCATTCTTGATTAAAAGGAATAGATTTGCATGAACCATAGCAGTTGGCCTCAGAGCCAGGGAACAGACCATGCGGACATTTCTTTCCTGATGTAGCTGTGTTCTTTATACCTCACTGTGGAATTTCATGCTTCCAGCACTGAAGGTCCCTGTTCATTGCCTGGTATTGGATTAGAGTATCACCACTATATTTATTAATTAAAATTATAGGTGCATATATGTAGGTAGGTATGTATACATTATATATTCCACTATATATTTACTTCATCCTGTATTTCATGTGTGTGTGTTGTTTGAGTAGCAGCTGAAACCCCTTGCAGTTCCTCAAGTTATGCACATGTCTTCCATGTGAACTTGCAAAGCTGGGTTAACATGATGTTACCTACCATCCTCTAAGCATTGGTAGGTTCTACAGAAACGACAAAGTTCCAGATGTGTGTTTTCTGAAGAGCCGACTTGGCTTTGATGTCCTCTGTTAGCGCTGACTAGTGTAGTGTGTTCCTTTAACATTTTTACTTGTGTGACTGTAACTTCACAGGGTCTTCATTTATACTGGGACTGCATTCATCCCATGTGTCCTGTAACTTGGTTATTAACAACATGTAACAGTTATTTGTTACTTGTTTGTATATTGAGAGCCTTAATGTAATGGACATTATTATCATTAACAGGAGGAATTATTTGTAATATGGTAACAGCTGTAATGTGTGACATAAGGGACTGTGTGTTCCTTGAACACCTATAAAGTAAAATCGATCCTTCCTTCCCCGCTCCCCATGTATTAAATGCAGTAAGCCTAGCTGCAGGTGAATTATAAGGGGAAAAGAAAATATACAACCTAGGAAAATCTATCTGCTTTTTGCTGTCCCTCTTTCCTAGGTATTGTAGTTTGATAATGTTCTGGGAAGTATCCTGGAAACAGCAGAAAAGTAGAAGGTGATGGTCTTCTTGACATAAAACCTCATGAGAAAACCATCAAATGACGATGTTTCTTGTGAGCAATAATACCCCCTGTGCTTGCTAATATTTTCAGCACAGAGGCAAAAGACCAAATACATTGTAGAGAATCAACATCCTGGAGGTTAGAATTCAGGCACAGGCAAAACTATGCTAAGCACTTCTGCAGCCACACTTGCAATGTTTTTCTTTAATTTTGCAAGATCACTGCACGAGGCTAACATGGCCTGATCACGATGTGTGCTTAAATGGGATCTAACTTTGCTCCTTGCTCTGTTGAAGAGAGTCATCTTTGCCTTTGTATGCAAAGGAATAATGCACTGAATTCCCGCGTACCACCTTCCATGCCCAGGAACAGTCAGTCAATCAAACCACACAATATTGAAAGAGGTTAAATGTCCTCTGCACACTGTCATAATTCACCAAATATATCAGGCAATAAAATCCTGTGATAACTCACTTTTCATGACAAACCTCGTAATGAGAACTGAAAATGGGACAAATTCATCTATTCACTTGACATGGATTGTAACTAGAAGGAGAAAAACTAGCCCAGAATTAACCCATTCTTGTAATGATCACACAGCTGAAAAGAGATATTTCCCCATGGCTATATTCTTGAGTGGTGGTTCTTGATCTTATTTACATTATTTTCTCTCAAGTACCTCTCTAGCAGCATGGCTAGAAAGCAGTAGCTACAAATGAATAAAAAGAAACATTTGAAAGTGTCTGCCGTGCTCATGCCTATTGCCATGCAACAGAAAAACAAGGCAGACTTCCACTGAATTTAGATGGTTAGTTGAGCCACCGTCTAATAGTTATACTCCCTTAAAGAAACCTGACTTCTTCTTTTAGAATTTTTAAATCACTAAATTTATATATGCTCAGCTGTCACAAACAGATAACTTCTTCCTGTTGTATGGAAACACATGATACATTTAATAATAAATTGCAAGGTAATAAGAAAATCAAGGAAATTAATTAGTCCCATTATCAAGAAGATGGTGCCATGATCCAAGTGCCTACAGCCAGATCCTAAGATTAATGCTTTTTTACTTCTTTGGTAGGTGATGAGACTAAAAATGCTGGAAATCAACAGATACGAGTAACGCAAATTCTCCATGTATTTGCAAGAAACCATGCAAGAAACTGTTGAAACAAGGCTGATTCTGACACCTCTGCTGTACCCAGTATTTAAAGGCTCTCATGAAGGGTCTCAAGTGACTAGAGGGCTTTTTGCACCTTGATCTTTATAAAGAAGAAGCCTAAATACCTTAGACATTTCAGGAGAGTAGAGCAAAATGGTACACAGCAAATCACAAAAATGTGGAGGTGGAGAGGTGGCTCAACTACATAAAATCATACGAAAGCAGAAAGCTTAAAAATGTAAAGACTATGGCATTGCTGACACATTCTGGAAAACTACATCATGTAGTACCAAAGTGACCTTTGCCCATCTCGTCACACCACATCAGCTTGCCTTTTGTTACTGTCTGTTGACAGCACATTTGTGATGAAGCACAACATAATACGGAGGACAATACAAAATGAAAAGGTCACCTTTTGTGACACATATTGCATGAAAACACCAATAATACAGGTAACCAGTAACATCCCGATGTCCTCGAAGGATTAGAATGAATGTCTCCCAATGTTATACAGGAACACGTGTTTACAGATTCGAGTTGAAATGAGTTTTCAAGTAAATGGACCAATGTCCTTTTGAAGTGAAATCCTCATATTGAGGATCATTTTCTCTCACAATATATAGCACTCTGTTCTCTTGTATGGTGTCAGTAGTGAGAACATCTCCCTGGCTAGTCCCTTTTCAGGAGAGAATGGAAGTAATTCCATATCTGCTGTAATAGGTACAAGAAACTTGTGAAGGGGAACCACAGGAAAAAGTCTTCCCCTCTCCAGAGAGCTGGAGTCCATAGAGAAGCAGAGCAACTCCCTCTGCCTTTCACACGCAGCTAAAGAGTGTCCTTAGATGGAAAGGAGTATGGACATAAGGAGAGGGAGAAAAAAAAAAAAAAAAAAAAAAAAAAAAAGATGGTAGAGGAAGCAATACAGAAGAAATGGCAGGGAAAGGCTCATGGCAAAGCAGCAACAAGGAGAACGAATTGCTAAGCATTTACTATTAAGAATGACACAGAATAAGGAAGGGACATATGATAGAGGTGGGAAAGCATGGTAAAATATGCTTGGAAGCAGACAATTCCAACAAAAGCACTGATGTGGAAAAGAAAGCTGGAAAACAAAAAGAAATAGGAAAGACTGTAATATTCAGAAAAGAAAAAGACCGGGGTGGCATGCAGCCCAGAGGTTAGTATTTCAACTGTTACACTTCATCACATCTCTGTAACTGCAAGCAATAGATTATTTTTAATTTCTGTGTTTCTTGACTATGAAACAGAACACTGGGACAGAGTATTCTGTCATGAAATATTACATTTATTACTAGATGAAAAGTTTTCTAGATTTTCTTGTCACAGTCCACCAGAAATTGTTTTGGTGTTTTTTAGGTTTGGGTTTGTTGGTTTTGTTTTTTTGTTTTCATAGTACCTCTTCCAGATACAGTTAACTACCTTTTATTTCTATCCTTACACTACATACATTAATATTTAGTGTAAAACCTACATAACATTTTCTTCTGTTTCTGAGAAACTTGGAGCCTAAACTTTTTCATACTTCATAACTGGCCCTAAAAAGACTTTTCTGAAGATCCTTGATCTTTAGCTAAGGCAATGGCACAGCTTTTAGTATCTAATCTCTCTTTTCATTTGTTTGCATTATTAAGCTTTTTTAATGCCAGTGCTGTTAGTACTTTGAAACTGTTGTCGACAGGTATTTATAAAAATGAGTGGTAGGAACGAGGTGAATGGCGCACAGTTTTTCACTTTCAAAAGGGAAACATAAAACAAGAAAATAAACCAAGATGCTTATTATGTCGCAGAACCAAACATCAAATGTTAAAGAGTTTACATAAGCCTAAAAAGGGATTGAATAAATTCCTAGCAGAAACATTTGCTGAGGACTAGTAAACACAAAGATTTCACCTCTGGCTCAAGAAGCTTTTAGGCCAGAAGCTAACTGAGGCTTAGACTGTGTCCTGAAAAAAAAAGGGCATCATCTGTTTTCCTGACCTCCCTCAGGTGGTGCGGGTGGGACTGTCAGAGAGTGAAGGCTGGAGGACCATGATCCACCTCGCAAGGCCGCATCATGTGCTCTGCCACGGGCAGCAGCGGCTGGCACCGCTTGAAATTAAGATACGTACCTTGCAATGTGGAACCCCCCACCATGGATCCTAGGAGTTAGCTCCAGCATCGGGAAGAGTATGGCTGTACCAACATGGTTCTGAGCAGAGTCTAATTAAGCAAGACTAATTAGCGCTTTGAACAGTGTCTTACAGAAGACACTAAACTCTTTCTGGCCTACAAATTATCTCTGTATTTCTCATCTGCATAGTTTTGTGTATTTTATATCAGCTCTGGGATCTCTGTATTATGGCATGTAGAGATATATACAGTACCCTTGTTATGACATTTGTTTTTCTTATTTTTCTACCAGTGCTTAAAATAAATGAAGAAGGGATTAATTTAAAATTGTAGATCTATATATTTTACATTGTATATACACTTAACATTATCTTGCACAGATTCCTCTTCAGGCAACTTTCCAAGCTGCATTAACTAAAATTGTCATACATAACACGTTTTTCAGATGTTCTTTCATATTTGCAGCATCAGTCAAACTATTTATCAAACCAAGAATGGATCCCTTTCATGTCAACAGAATTGGCATTCATTTCTTTTTAACAGACTGGCTGAACAACCAATCACTTCTAGGAAATGGATTTTTTTCTAAATTGTTTTCTACTAAGTTTCAGTTTCAGGATTTATTAATGTGATATTTTTTCTCTTTTCCTTTATTGAAAGATTTCTTTGTATTAATTAATTAGTGTTGATTTAATAATTAATATGACCTAGGCAGGCATGAGGTAAAAATCATCCTTCCTCCAAATAAGGATTTAGTTACAATTTGGAAATATATTAACCTTTGCTTTCTGGATTCTTTATTTCTTCATAAAAGAAAGAAAGCCAGCTGTTAAACTATAATGAATCGGCAATGTCTTTTGACAAGCTATAGCTGTACTTCTATAATTTTATTTTTTGTTTTGCACATCAGTCTTCTCTAGATGAACAAGAAGTGAAGGTGACAAAAGTAGAAAAATCAGTCATCGAAAAAAATGTACTATTGAGAAATACAGCACATTTTTCCCGTGACTTTTGCTTCGGGGAAGGCTCCTTTATTTTGCATTTCAAAGCAAGATGGTGTAGACTACTATAAATTCTCACTTTGAAAGGAAAAAAAAAAAAAAAAAGTTCTAAACAGAGGAGGAGATACCCCCCCAGTACTTATTCTGTGTGAGTTCTACACCTCTACTGCCATCATATTTCACAAGGTATCCTGAGCTCTGTGGTAGATCTCCACTCCTCTTTTAACTAAGACATCAGGTTCCCTTGCAGCTGTGGTTTTCAAACTGAAGATTTGGTAGCTCTTCCTTAGCATGCACAAATCCACTCCAATGACTGAGAACTATATTTTTACAAAACACGCTGAGTTAAAAGCATCCAGAAGGAAATAAACCCACACTGAATGAAAGGACTGGAGAACAGCCAATCTATCCCACTTCTAATAATGAAACAGCACTAATAATACTTCTAATAATGAAGTAGCATCTGCTGGACCCAACCCAGGCCCAGAGTTTTATTACCCTAGGCCCTTTAAGCACATGTATTATGCTAAGCTGTGCATGTTATTGCAATCCTTATTAAGTTGTTTAACATGCAGTGAAATAAAGAGTTATTGTACATAGTTTTGAAGTTGTGAGAGAAGGATGGGGAAAAAATAAATTACCTATGGCTGCTGAGCCAGTGAGGTGGTAGAAATGAGAGTATAACATCCCTAAAAATGGAATCAAAATATCACAAGTTCTCTGAACAGTTCTTTTGCATTAATACTTTGCTTTTTTACCTTCCCACAGTCCCTCAGTAGTCTCTTCCTTTAAATACAGCAGGGATAGTTCCCTCTGTTTTTCTCTCCCTTCTTCCCTTCATATTACAGTAATGAAACAACACTATTGCTGGCCTCAAGCTGCAAAAGGCGGGACTGGCAGGGTAGGAATATACAGGCCCTGTGAGCACAGAAATTTTTGAAAACACCATTTAGTACTGAGGTTCCCGTTTTGCATCATTAAGAACTGATGCTTGGGTGGCATTATGTGATCAATGTCCCTCTCCAAATTGTAATTAGTGTTATAACTGAAAGAAGCAAACTCAAGTCATCATAAAACTCAATCATCCAAGATCTCATCTTTTGAGAAGCTACAAAATAGACGGTTGTTTTTCTTCTATATGAAGGTTTCAAATAAACTTTGTTAAGGGAATTCAGGTACTTTCATCAGCTCATTTTGTTCTTTTTAAAAGAGGTGTTTGGTTTTGTACTTTTTGTACCCCATGAGCGGTTGTTCTGATGAAGTCAGTGGAAGTGCTCCCAAGACTTTCTGAGGGAGCAACTGAGCACCTTTTTTTTTTTTTTTTTTTTTTTTTGTGCCAGTATAGCCTATCCAGAGAAATTTCCTCCTGCTGCCTTAGCTCACAGTGCTTCAGTGCTATAAGGCAGGGGATGGCTGCTATAACTTTGCCATTTACCCCTCTGTTTACAAATCCTTGGCCTTTTAGATTTTTCTGAGGAAAAATGTAGTTTCAAGGATGATTCCAGTCTGGCAAAGTGTTCTTCCTTAAAACTTTAATAGTGTTATCCCATTCTGTATTGGTTAAGGAAGCATTGTCAAATACTTTTCTGTGGGACTGTAGATGTCAGCGATCTCTAAGTGTCCTATTCAATTTTTTTTAATTCTTTTTTGATAAAGTGGTATGCAATTTCTTTTTTTTTAAAACACTCCTTTTCTTTTTCCATAGAGACACTGTCATTACATTATATGCAGCTATCAGCATACCAAAATATGTGATATCCCATCTGATGTCCACTGTACGTACAGGAAACGTTCCCAGTTACTGCAGCAGTGGATGAGCAATAATGTGTTGATTAGAAAAGCCTACATGTATTAAAGCCCTTTGAAAAGATATTATAGGTTTCAGTCTAAACCTGGGATGGTGGAAAAAGCACATAATTAGAATAGGTTTCATCTATCAGCCAGGGATGGAAACAGCAAACACGATTGTGGTATAATTAATTAACTGATTGTGGTAACATATTTAAGCTTGACTGTGAAGCTGTTTACTAGCAGACACAGGGTATGATGAAAGTCACTGGAAATCCTTTAATTTATTTTGATGAGCTTTCTGTCAAGTTCATAATATTTACAGCTTTTGAAATTACATGATTCAGTCATAACTATAGCTGGTCAGAATATATGACTTTGTTTCCAAAGGACTTTCAAAAGCAATGGGTTTTGGTAAATGCTGTTCATGGAAAATCCAATATATCAAAGTACTATAAATAGAATTGTTTTAACGTTTTGATGTACAATTTTCGATGTATCAATACTGTGAAAGGAAATGAACAGTTTAGAAAAAGATAGTTGAAACTTCCGTGAATGTCAAAAAAAATCCAGCTCAGGTAGCAATATCCCAGCCATACCTGGTCATTCTAATGACAACAAACTATCACATAAACATATTGGCAGGCCATGGTCCCAGATGACCTGTTAACAGCCATGGGAACATTTGTTATAGTGTTAGATAGCTTTTCAAATGATCTCTGGGCTTTTCACTAATTCCCTGGCCTATACCACCTGAATAGAAAATGCTTCTTCCCAACCCAACTGTGTTTCTCTGGCAGTCATTCTCTACAGATGTCCTTTGTCTTATAAAGTTGGCAGTTGCAAAGGGATCCAGCCATGTGCCCTGTAGGTGCATGGTTAGCAGGAGCAGTTAATGTGATTTTCAATTTGCTTTTCAATTTTTTGGGTATATTTTTTCCACCTTAGGAATCTAAATAATTGAAAAAGTTTTGTGATTTATAAATCCCATTGAAACCTCTGTATACAATAATAATTTAATTACTCAAGTCTTTCTACTGTTATCGTTGATGCAGTAATTGGAATTTCTTTTGCACTGTCTATGCTGTTATATTCCTAAGAGAAGGGAAATCCCTTTATTTCAAATTTTTTCTTCTCTTTTCAATTATTCTTTTGGTTTTTTGTTTTGTGGTTTGTTTTTTGTTTTTTATTTTTTCAAATGGAAGAATAGTTGCAATCTTTCTGAAGCTATCAGGAGAGCTAACCCATATCACTATGCAGAAGGCTAAATCTCCAGCCTATTCATCTGAAGTTTTTCAGAAATGTTGCAACAGGAATGCTGTTACTGCTTTGCCAGGATCAGGGAATACAGTCACAAGGTGGGTTTTTTTTGCACCAGTATGTCTCCTTCAGTTGCCAGAGGTTGTCCATACATGGTAAAATGTTAGAATGAACAAGAGAGTATCCTCTGGGTCAGAGGACAGAAGATTGTCAGTAAATGTTAATACTTCTTAGGAGTACTTTCACATCTTTCCAAAGATGCATTTCCCCTTACATTTGACTCCACAGGAGGTCTGGAACATGTAAACAACTACAGACAAGAAAAAGAACTCAAAAAGCACATTTGCAATGTGTCGTGGCTTATTCTGTAAAACACTGGATGCAAACCATGCTGCTGAGCTCCCTGAATTGGCATCTTAATTAGCTATTTGTATTTACGCATAGTCATCTTCCATTAATATGGGAGTTTTGTAACATCGGGATCAATGAAGCAAAAGTTGATTGTAAAATGACTAAGACATGGAAAAGGGTATATATGAGACAGACGATAATGTGCTAATCTGATTACTGTTGCACAGTAATGCTATCAACACTGTTAATGGAATGGCATGGAAACATCCGCCCCACGCAACGGACCCCAGAATATATTTACTGTTTTATCACAAAATTACAAAACTGTGGAGTTGCACCCGCATGGTCTCTGTCTGATTCAGTCACCTCATTTCTAAAAAGCAACATATCCTGCAAAGCCCAGGTGACTGTCTCAGCCCCATGTTGGCCGAGTCCTGGGTTGTGCCGGCTTGAATACATCTGCTCTTGGAGACTTCTGCCCAGCACACCAGCACATAGTGGACATAGCCACTGTGTTCAGGGAGCATCATTCTATAATTAGAATAAACAATATTCACACTGGCCATGTGAAGCAGATAACCTTATTAAGCTAGCAAACTGAACATGTGTGGGTGTTTGTTTTTTAAAAACAGTTCTTTTGTGAGCAATATTAACTTTATGAGCTGCCGGGGGGTGGGGGAGGGGGGGGGGGGCTAGTCTATAAAATTAAACCCTATCTATAGGTTTGACTGATATATTTGACATTTA
The DNA here is from genome assembly GCF_023634155.1 of Falco peregrinus. Classification (NCBI taxonomy): domain Eukaryota; kingdom Metazoa; phylum Chordata; class Aves; order Falconiformes; family Falconidae; genus Falco; species Falco peregrinus. The sequence continues at coordinate 79,676,817 of NC_073739.1, forward strand.
AAAATAGAGTACCCATCCAAGGGCTGAATATATTAAAAACATTTAAAATATCATGAGACTCTATTAATATGTGAAAATTAAAACATTCATGAAAAAATAAAGAAATCGCTTTGCCAGAACTATATGACATGGTCTTGATCCCACAGTGGTCCTGGAGGAAGGTCTTTCTTGTGCAAATTACTGGTACACAAACAAAACCCCTTAGAGATGTATATCATTAAATGTGGCATGGAAATAACAATAATGATGATATAACACAGCCTAGATACTGGCATAGATCCTTTCGCTTTCTGTAGGTTTTTTGAATTCACAGTTTTCGTATTTTTGACAAGAGTTAATTCAGGTTTATCAGATTCTCCTAAAACTTGGGAACTGTTGGTAAAAACCTCATGAGACTAAAGTGAAATGTAAATACGGTTTTTCTGTTTCCCACATCTAGGTCTACCCAACGTTGCTTTATACAAAAAATGAATACCAACCTATTCAGTCATAAAAATTTAATTAAAAAAAAAACCAAGAACAACAGCAACAAAAAACCCCAAAACAAACAACAAAACCCCCTAAAAACTACAAAAGCAATAACTATGAAATAATTGCTCATTGTGGACCAAAAGCAGTTATAGTAGTTCGTAAAATTAAGTCCTGAAACAACTGGAAGGAGGGAAAAAATCTTTTTTCATTGTTCAGGTGATTTGAGCAGAAAACTCATTTGTGCTTGGAGCATGGTCAGTTTTGAGGATGAGTTATTTCTTTTTAAGTTCGAGTCTAAAGAACAGAACATGAAAGAAAGAACAAAAAATGAGGCCAGATACTGTACTACAGCATTGTCTGTAAGAAAAACTGATGGTAACAAATTATAAATCAACATATCCCCTCTCTCACCTCTGAATTACTGAGTACAGAACTAAAACCTTTGAGAGGCTTGAACAATCTATCACTTGCTAAGCTTTCGTTAGAAAATTACCTCATGATATCTAATGATCTTTCCTATACATTTTAATTCCTTTGAACTATTTAAATATAATTTGAATAATAACTTCTTAATGTTCACCGCAGAAGGTAACTAAATCTTTTATGAACTCCTGGTGCAACCAGTTTTGTGTTGTAAATTAATTGAGGCTTATGCAAAAAAAAAAAAAAAAAACCAAAACCAAAAAACCCCAAAAAACCCACACAAAAAAATCACAAAAAAACCCAGAAAAGAGACCTTCCTTCTTTAATGTGTAAAATGGCTATTATATTCTATTTTACAAAACAGAAAATATTTTGAAGCGAACTCTGTGTTCTAGTTCATCACATAGAGTAGCTTTAGCCAATTAATTTTGAGAACTTATCTTTCAAAATACTTTGCTTTCTTATATATACTAATTGAAATCAGACAATTATCCTTCAAGTGTACAGAACCTTCTCCCTTGTCTCTTTTGCTTAAACACAGACACCATGATTGTTATCCTTTGTAAGGTATTTACTGAAACCTGCTTTGAACCAGACCTGCAATTCCATCTTCCATTCCATTCTGAATTCTAGGATGTACATCGTCCCATTCTTCTGATTTAAGGATATTTTACTTTGAAGATTTAACTCTAACCTGGACCATGGCAACTTTCACTTCTGCTCCATCACCTCCTGCGCACATCTGGCCATTGCTCATTTTCAACACAACCTCCTTTAAAACACAAACAAGGTATTCTTTTAACCCAAAGTGGCCCCAAAGGCCACAATTCAACAGCCTGTTGTGTCAGCCACAGCCTCTCTGGATGGTTTATCCCCTTCATCCTCTCATATTCTCTTGTCATATATCTTGAATTGGTATTTTTTTACTATTTAGTTTGAGGTCTTTTTTTTTAAGAAAAAAAAAAAAAAAAAAAGTCTAACAAAATACAGGTTTTGGTGGTTTTCCCTTTACTTGCTCCTTGGCTTCTTCTCACTGATTCCCGGACAGATTCTCATCTCTTGGATTAGTTTTTAAACCAGAATATCTCCCTTCCTTCCAGCCACACACCTCTGTCAATTCATTTTGAAGCTGAAGACATCTCAAGGTTTCCCTATGCTTTTTCACCATCTAGGTTTGTTGGTTAGCGCTCTCAGTACTGAGGTACTTCAAGAAGCCTGGTAAATCCATATACCAGATCGCAAAGCCTTGCAGAGACAATATAGATGCAGAAGCATCATGCTTATTTAGCTTCTCTGTAATGAAGGCATGTGCCTCATTTCTTAACGCTCACCTAACTAGATTTTCAAGAATAACTCTAGCTATAGGTAGATCCTAAGGGTTTTGTCTAGTTGAGACTTAAGTGGTGACCCACTGAGCATACAGTCATCTGGAACAACTGCCTTTCAAAGGCTTCATGGCCCACCTCATATAATAAATTTAAAAGATCAGACTACATGTGATTTCTGGTGGGCCATGCACATGTTCGTCAGGGAAATCAGGGACAGGTTTTTATAGCTAAAAATCATGTTCCCACTTCATGCTTACAACACAGTAAACTTTGGCATGAAGTCATCAAACACCACGCTCTGACAGGTATGCCCCTTTCTTGTACAAGGATTACATTAGACCTGGTTCCTAGCACATGACATCACCTTGTCAGAAATATTCACAATCTCTGATATTATACCTAAGGTGTTTAATGACCCAGATTTATTTCTCAAACATTATCTGAAGTGCCTCCATAAGGACTACGGTTGATAACTTTACTTCTCAAATGCAATAAGGATTTTTAAGCCATCGAGCTTCTCTCCAGGCACAACAAAAATTTATCCAAATCTTTCTTAAAACCAGCTCTAATAATAACCTGTTTTAAGGATCTAAAACTGAACTCTTATGTTTCATTTCAAGGCAAAGATTATTTTTCTTTAAACTACATTTTCAAAGATAAATATACAGCAGAATGTATTTAAACCCCAAATAGAACAAAATATTGCCAAAACAAAACACTTAGCTAATCATAGATCACTCCTCCTCTGCTGAGAATGAGCCACATGTGGCAGATGGTGAACATTTTGCTTATTGTCCTACAGAAAATCACTCAGACAATATATCAGTGAGAGTCATATAAACATGTACTTGAAAATGACTGAAGTTAATGTAATAAATTAAATAAATAAATAAATACAGAATAAGCAATTTCCTATTATTATTGAAGAGTCTGTTTACCTTCAGGTTCCTAAAATAGTTATTCTGAGGCTTATTTCAAAGCTCAGAGTATATCCTGGTAAGAGATCAAACCCTGAAACAATATTGCCCCTGTGACAACTGTGAAAATTTGAGGTCATCTTCAGAATTAAACAAACAAACCAAAACCAACCAACCAAACAAAAAAGTCTGTATACAGATCATCCATATTTCCCAAAGTTACCCTACAAGGACTACCAGCAACAAAGGGGATAAGCAGGAGGCCAACACCTCCATAGCTTTAACTTTATTGGAAGTGCTGTATAACAGTTTTCACTTTGGTCAGAATGGCTTATTTAATATACACTTTTGGTTGGATATAATATTTAAAAAATGCATTAATTTGAGATCATAGTAAATAATTAATTCACCTTCCATTTGGACACTCAATAAAACCCCACAGTTGTTACTTGTCTGACATCACAAACAACTGTAAGAAGAGCAAACCCTTTTCCTTGGAATGGAGGTTTTCACTGGCTAGGACCTTTTAATTAGAAGTCCTTGCAAACTTCAGATTGTTCAAGGGTCACTTTAAATATTAACAGAGAAACCTAATGTGGTTTTTTTTTTCTCCTTTGATCCACAAGACTTCCCATTTTTATTACGCAACCTCCTTACTGTGGTTTTGAAAAATTTCACTGTATTTATGAAGTGCTTGTGATTCCCAAATGTTTGACTCAGTATAAATATGCACTGTCATAATTACCATGATCCACATCTGTGGATCTTTTCCTAAAAATCTAGTTATATCTCCAGATGGTGATTGACTCTGCAAGAAAGTTCTGTAGGAAGCAATTAATAAATAGCATTTTCATCAGTGTCTTTCTTAAAACATAGGTGCATCTGGTAGGAAATTAGCCACAAAGGATTTCCACTTTATCAGTTTATGATTTCTAATCCTATTTAACAGATTTTTTCTGTATACATTCAGAGTGTTCCAGATTTATCTCTATCTATTACGGATGCTCTTGATTAAACACCTATTTTTTTGTATTCTTAAAACTGCTTTGTTTAAGCACACCCCATGTAAAAACACAAACACAAACCCCCATGAAGAATGATACAGCAGTTTCTATCTGTAGACTCTGATAGATGGGCTGCTGTGAATTTCATTGTCACTGGGATTTTATACGGACATATCCTCGCTTTTAAGAATACTTAAAACAGACGAGATTTTCAACTGCCATAAACCATAATAATCTTCCATCTGAGCTAGTCATCTTGACTACATTTTCTCTTTACCAGTGAAAAGAAATCAACATCTTCATGTATGGTTCAGTCTGAGATTCTCTTTAAGATTATGCTCATCCTGCTGTAGAGGTCTACATTTTAGGTTTCCAAAGGTAGGAGAGATTAGTCCGAACCCTGATGTTAATGGATGTGAATTTAAGATCTGACCCTGTGAGCAAAATATAGGACATGTGTCTACTTGGGCAGACATCAGCTTCATTCTGTGTGCTGCCAGATGCATGTCAGGGAAGAATGAGAATTTGCCTGGAATCTAAACACAGGTGTTAACAAAGCAGGACATGGTGTCTGTCATGTAGATGAAACTATACGATTCCCAGACAGGAGACTTTGTCTGGCTATCTGGCAACTAAGCAAATTCAGCTATCTTTCTTTGAAACCACACAGTTAGACACGTTCTCTTAATTTGCTGGTATCCAAAAGAAAAGAGGGAAAATACTTTCTAATAATAATAATTTAGTAAATAATAGAAGCTCCATTGCTTAATGCATGCATACATAACAAGATTACCTGATTACAGCCTTACAGATTATGACTTCTATAAAAGATACATAAAATAGAGCTTGTGGTGAAAGAGGAGAAGACTTTCTGGCAGACATAGACCCACACGTCTCTTATTGAAAAAGTGAAAGTCATCTGTCTGTAATAAACCCAAATGTCTCTTTGTTCCCAATTTCCTGATGGGAGCTCTGTAATATTAGTTTCACTAACCTGAACAGAATTTTAGGTGAAAAAGTGCTAGTTTTACTGGGGTGAAAAACCTTTAATCTGCAATAGAGACTGCAGGGGATATATATCTAATCTATATATCTATATCTATACCTATCTTTTCTTCCTTTGTTTTCTCTTAAATGATAGAAAAGTGACCGTCCTGCAGAGGAGCTTCATTCCTTCAAGCCTATGTTAAAGGATGTACCCCTGAGTCTAATGGACTTTCTCTTCGAAAGTAATTGCAACACAATGAAATTGCATAGCCGCTGTTATTAATCTGTTTTTAACTTCTATTTCTACTGTTCTAAAACCCCCAGGTTCTACATATTATTGAGCCAAAGACACATAGATCTCAATAGCTGTCTTTAAAATATAAATATTGTATTAACCAACATGACAGAACTGTGAAGAAAACTTGGAAAGAAAAACAGGAGAGTCCCTTCTGAATATTTTTTAATAGTTCCAGAAAAGTTACGCTGTCACTTTCACACTATATGATTCAGAATGAAAAGAAAATCATCATTATGTTGAAGTTACAGCTTCTTTGTAAAGATTTTGATTCAGTCATAGGTATTAATTGCCATTAAAGACTGAAGCAATCAAGAACACCACAAATGTGCAAAGTACAACCACAAAACAAATGCCCGTCTTCCACAGTCCTTAGCATTCAACCCATTGCCCCAGCATACACAGTCTAGGTGACTGCCTATTATAGTTGTACTGCAACATCTTGGATCATTCACATTCTAATGTATTAAATAAGTTTGAAAACAGAGGAGAGAAAGATGATTTGACTTCATATGTCTGAGATCCTTTTCCCTCCACTAACCTTTATGAAACCAAGCTGCAATCTTGCTGGTTACAAAGTGTTCTGAGAAGTTTCCTCACCCACGCTACTTGCACATTTGAAATCTTCACAAATTAAATGCAGGTATGCTATGATGCTAAGCAAAAAACCCCTAATTTTAAACTCTTCAGAGAGCTGGAGAAAGTAAAAAGCTGATCAGAACATTGGGGTTGGTATAGTCTTTGGAATATGGTTTTACCTGTAACATCCCATAACTGATAGAAGGTTATTAACAATTGTTGATTTCACATATGAAATGGTCTCATCTCTATGGACTAGCTTGATGATCCCTGGACCATGGCTGGTGTTGGGTGCTGTCACCAGACCTGATCATGACCCTGCCTTTGTGGTTCCTATTCCTGGCTGCTTCTCAGATGTGCCTCTTCACCACAGACTCCTCCGAGGACCCGACTCCACCAGCCCTGGTTCCCATGGCTGGGTGTGCTCTGCTCACCCCACCCGGGTGTTGCGGGACCACCTCGTGGTGGTGAAGCCGCTGCCTTGTCACCATGTTTATCTCCCAGATTCTGGCTCCCCTGTCCTGACACAGCAGCCAGCACCTCCTGCTCTCCAGAGGACACACCAGCCACCAGCCCAGTGCTGGGTTTTACACTGAAGTCACTGATGTATGTAATGATCTTTCTTTTACTTCAATAACCAGAATGTGTTCATGGGTGAATACTTTCCTTGCTTGTAGAAAACTTATTACCTGGATCCTCATCAGCTTAGAAAATGAGGGGAATTGACTGGTTATTTCCACTGTGAGGCTTCTGAAAATGAGATAGGAGCCTAGTAGGACAGTATCTCCCTAGGTCCCAGCAGTGGGGACATGCATGTCTGCTTCTGCTTTGGCTCCTGCTTACACATCTCTTAATGAGGAAATAAACAAGAAGCAGAACCAGAAACTTGTGAGTGATGCAATCCATTAAGCAGCATGAATTGCAAATTACGATGAGCCAGTATTCTTTGTAATAGTCTTGGAGCAAAACTGATGAACAATCTCTAAAATAAACTGCATTCTTATCTTTATGGAGATTTTGAATAATAAAGAGATTCATGCAAAGAAAAGCATGTTCTCTGATAAATTACAGCCAGAAAGAGAGATAAATTTACTGAAAAATCCACTGTTGATAAAAGCTGTTTGAGAACATTATTTGTTGTGAAATTTATATATGAAATAAATTTACATACTCAGTGAAAGCAACAATTAAACTACAAAGATAGATTCTGTCAGTCACTCCTGGGGTGGAGCAGGGACCTCTGCAGAGTAGTCCCTTTAGGAACCATTTCCTTTGGGCAAAATTTCCACCTAGTGAGACTGTTTTGTTTACTAAACCTATACCATCTGCAGAACATGCAATGCTTCCAAATACCAAACCCCCTCCACAGCTGATACCCCTCAGGACAGACTTGTGATCCATCCATAATTTTAGTTTTACTTATGTAATTTCCCCTGCACCATGTTTGTTCAATTCCCAAAATCACAAGCCAGAAAGGGAACCAAAGTCCAGTATACTTTGTTGACCTTGTTCTTTCTATCTGGATGCCAAGTGTAGGGCAGACACAGCTTGATTTAGTCCAGATGTTCTCATCTAAAAAGCCATACAAAGGAGGCTTCCTACTAATTCCTTTGAATCTTCTAACGCACAAGTTTGACATAAGCCAGCAGCGAACCAAGTGTCTGACCTTTCTGCCTTCTCTTAAATGTGTGATATTCCTTGAAGGCAGATGCATTATATAAGATGTCTAAAAGCCTCTAAGACTGAACCAGTCACAGATGTTATATAAACACCAGAATAAAACAGTCAGTGTCAGGTAAGTATTCACCATATCATCCCAAGAAAAGATTCTTAACAGGACAGATAATCATCTGATTGCACAAAACCTTTGTTTCTCCTTTTGAACAAGTGAATGGGTGACCAGGTCAAATTTAGACAAATGAATTGTAGCTTTCTTAGGTTGGGCAGATGAGGGAAAACCTAACCCCATGGGAATATACTTCTAACAGGACCTTTTACGTTGGTGTTGACGCGTTAAGGGAACAAATCCTAATTCTTCCCCAGCTGTCTTTCAGTACACCTGGAAATTTTCCTGAAGTTCCCATCTGAGAATAAGCTTGCATGCAAACAGCATGTGCACACAGCAAGTTTGTGCTCGAGACTGGTGTCCAATTTGTGCTCAGAATACAACTATATCCATCCACTGCTTCTGGTAATTACTAGTTTCACGGGGATCATTGTTTCAGTCATCTTCTTGCATTTTGAGATGAATGGAATACAAATTTGCCTAACATTACTTACACCATAAAACTTAGAATAAATGCAGGGACTTTGTGTCATTGCTTCTGACAATCTAGCAACATTTTTCATTTCAATTTAGAAGAAAAACCTAACTGCTTCTTTGAGGGGTAGGGTTTTTTACTGAGAAACAAATGATCATATTGTTTCATGGAAGTGCAATGACAATGTAACAGCTAATATTCATCTATACTAAAACTACTCCAGCCCAAATAATTTTGGTTTCAGCCAATCATCTCTGTACTATTAGCCATGGGATAATTAGAATACAACCAATCTTAGTATTATAATTACTTGCAGCTTAATTCTCACATTGACCTGATATTGCACACCACTATGGCTCATTACACTTGTTTTATTAACGCAGTGTACCAAAAATTATGTGAACATTCTTGCTAGCTACAACATAATCTTCTGGTTCACCCACACACAAAATAGCCTCCATTAAAGGTGAAATAATAATAATAAAAATATCACACTAAAACTTAAATGCTTACTTATACTCTGCTTTCTAAGAATCACAACAATTTACATAATTGTTCGGATATTTTTCACTGCATATTCCTAACCATTCTATTTTGCATAGAAAATTATATTTATATATGCTTCTGCAACACTCAAAGATACTGTCTTGTATGACAGCAGGAACTGAAATAAAATGAGTTCATAAAATCAGTGATGCCAGTGTATTAGCAGTTTACCCTCAATATTTTGCTATAATGGTTATCAAAACTGCATTAATCTTTCTTATTGAGAACTATTTATATACCCCTAATTATCATTAAAATGTTATTTTGTCTTCAGCGCAACAAATTAATCTTCTATTAAAAAGAAATAATCTGGTTGTTGTTGGTTTGTTGTTTTTGTTTTTTTTTTTCCCCAGGTTTTGCCTGTTAATGATGCTTCTCTGAAGCAAACACAAGAGAAAGCTCAAAGAAAAAGAATTAAAAGAAAAACTGAAAGGAAGAACTAGAAACTTGTTAACAGAAATTACAGACAAGGTTTATCTGTTTCCTCATTAATGGTCTATTGTTGCTGAAGGGTTTGTTAAGTGCATTTTTTTCAGTGAAATACCTACAGTTATTTACTGATAATTAATAAAATTGATTAGAGTGCAGGCCACAAAAACAAAATCTGTGGATCAGTCATGGGAAAAGCCACACTAAGCACATGTCTAGAGGAAAACAGGACTCGGGCAACAGCTGGGTAAGAGACTCCAACACAAACAGTCCAAAAGAATGTGTTTTAGTTGTTACTGACGTCTTTTGATAATTTCCAGTTCATGACTTAGAATTAGAGGCTGAAATCAAGCACACCCTCCAGAAAAGCCTTATGTAACCTGGAGTGATACCTAATACTTGGGGGAGACCCTTTTGGTAGGAAAGGCTGCTCTCTGGAGTTGTCTGAATGGCACATTTAGTGATTTTTGTTGAAGGGAGTTGTATAGCTTCCTGAGTTTTTCCAGAATGCATGGGACTCTAGAAATGGGATTACAAGATGCAATTCTGACATGGGAATCAAAATATTAGGGCATTCAAAGGAAGCCAATTGACTCCTTGGGGTGGTTTGAGGAGAAGGCAACATCACAGTTACATTACTGCTGCCAGTTCATAGGAACCTCATTTATACTGACCAGAAGACCATTCTGCAATAAATAAAAATACATGAAACACAAACAATTCATGAAAGACATGACTCTGACCTCAGACAACACAATCTCAGAAAGTATTAAATTCACAGGTCATTAATATTCAAGGGTAAAGAAATAGACTTATTTAACCCCAAGTCATGGATATTTATGCAGACTTCCAGCCTTTATTTTGAGAGGCTAGGGCAAAATTTAGTGAGATCTAGTACATTAGAGTACATGGCAGCACATCTTGTGATACCTGGAATTATTCAGTATGACTAGCAACTTCAGAACTTCATCTTGGATTTCAATGGCTTTCTAATGAACTAAATGCTGTAACATATATCTGGAGTTTACCTCATAAAATGACTACAGGCTGGTAAATATTAGGAAAAGAAACTGCATTAAAAAATTGGTACTCGGGGTAGAATGAACATCTCGTTTGCTTGAAATATTAACATTTTTTCAGAAAAAGTAGTCTGCTTTAAAAACACAGCATTTCACACTGGGATAATAATTCAAATCATAGAGATACTTCCTGAACAGTCAAATATGGTGGTGATGTTTGCAGCTTTGGGAAACAAGAATGAAGTGGCAGTTGCCAACTGCCTCTAATATGTCTCTGGTGTCAAAGCAGCAGCTCAAAGGCAATAAAAAGTTTGTATCTTTTAATTTGGTAACTAGGCCAAGCCCACTGTACATTATGATACCAAAGACACAGTTCTGCTGACTTTATTCATTATTCCTCCTGACTGAAGGAGCAATACTGTTGAAGGAAACAACGGGAATCAATTCTGACTTGCTGAAGCATCATCTGGAAGTATACTGAAGCTAAAGGAAAGCCCTACATGAACTTCATTATCTTTGGAGAAGGGCATCTAGAAAGTAGCAATATTAAAAACAGAGACTATACAGTTTGTTCAAAAGAAAGACAATGCATAGAAGGACATTGTTCTTCATTTATTTCTAGATGTGCACAAGTTAAGTACTTAAAATTGTGGGGACTGTAAGATTGAACTTGCAAGGTTTTCAATTCTGTAACGTTGGCTTTGAAAGTTCAGCTCACCTCTTGATATGTAACAGAAATCAAGGATTTTTCCGCAAAGTAAGCACCATCTTAATCTTTTAACAATGCCCAATCCCTAAGCATCCAGCTTCAAAGGCAATCCTACCCAGCCTCCTCTTCTTGGGAGAAAGGTGAGTGTATTTCTGAGCGAACAGGAAAAATGTTTCAATTTTCCTTCTTGGCACACCAGATAATTGGGATAATACCTCTGCCTGTGAACCTCGTGTTTTCCTCACATTGCCATAAACATCTCAGCTCTGTGCTACAGAAAACAAACACTTTTTATGTTTCCCTATATTAGCCCTTAGATTCCAATTTGTCCCTCACTATCTTTGACAAATGGGGTCACGTAAATCCTTTGCCTTCTATCTGACTAGTCTTAATTATTTATTTTCTGTCATTCAGGTTTATGACCATGCAATAAAAGACAGGTTTAATGGGCCACTAGTCCAGGATGGGAAATCATCCAGCTAGTGAAGCATTGAGGACATCAAATTAGTGGCACTTCTGATCAGTTTTTTTCCCCAGCTTGACATCTGTTTGCAAACACTCATAGCCAAAATTGTTTTGAAAGGCAATGCCTTAGGCTTTGGAGCTTGCCTCCTCAGATGCATCAGTGAATCTCTCCACCCCTTACTACTTGTTATTTTCTGCTGTGAAATGACACAAAGCACATAACCATGCACAAGGGAGACAACATTATCTGGTGTTTGATCTGATGAGTAGAAGTCACGATTCCTGGGTTCTATCTCTGACACCATTCTCAATTCTCTTGTGACTCCTGTCTTATGTGCATATTTAATATATACATTAAATTAGAGAACAGAACCACACGTGTAAGAAAAGTTTCTGGAAACCTCTAGCTTGAATTGAATTAGCTGTCATCGTGTGATGATTCTTTGACTTTCCTTTACAGTAACTAGTCTAGTAAATGTGACTACTGGTAAAAAACTTCCTACAGTTAAACACAAAATAAAGAATATTAAAAGATGCATAGGCTCTTGAAAAGTAGTCAACATGGATTTGCCAAGGGAAAATCATGCTTGACCAACCTAACAGCTTTCTGCAGTGGAATGGCTGACTGGGGAGACAAAGGGAGAGTGGTGGATGTTGTCTGCCTTGACCTCAGCAAGGCTTTTGACACCATCTCCCATGATATTCTCATAGGTAAGCTCAGGACGTGTGGTCATATGAGTGGACAGTGGGGTGGATTGAGAACTGGCTGCATGGCAGAGCTCAGGGGGCTGTGGTCAGCAGCACAGCGTCTCGGTGGAGGCCTGTAGCCAGCGGTGTTCCCCAGGGGTCAGCGCTGGGTCCAGCCCTGTTCAACTTCTTCATCAGTGACCTAGATGAAGCGACTGAGTTCTCCTTCAGAAAGTTTGTTGATGATACAAAACTGGGAGGAGTGGCCGACAGGTCAGATGGTTGCACTGCCATTTGGCCAGACCTGGGCAGGCTGGAGAGTTGGGCAGAAGAACCTCATGAAGTTCAACCAAGGCAAGTGTTAAGATCCTGAACCTGAGGAGGAACAGTCCACACACCACCACAGGCTTGGGGTTGACTGGCTGCAGGGCAGCTCTGCGGAGAAATGTCTGGGAGTGCTGTTGAGCAGCAGGTTGCCCATGGGCCAGCAGCATGACCTGGTGGCCAAGAAGGCCAGTGGAGTCCTGGGGTGCACTGGGATGAGCATGACCAGCAGGTCGAGGGAGGGGATCCTCCTCTTCTGCTCTGCCCTGGTGAGGCACATCTGGAGTTCTGTGTCCAGTTCTGGGCTCCCCAGTTCTAGAGGGACAGGGAGCTACTGGAGAGGGGCCAACGGAGGGCGACTGAGCATCGCCCTGATGAGGAAAGGCTGAGGGATCTGGGCCTGTTTAGTCTGGAGAGGAGAAGACTGAGAGGGGACCTCATCAGTGCATACAAATACCTTAAGGGTGAGTGCCAGGAGGACTGGGCCAAGCTCTCTTTGGTGGTGCCCAGCAACAGGATGAGGGGCAACGGGCACAAAATGCAGCACAGGCAGTTCCTTCTGAATGTGAGGAAGAACTTCACCTTGAGGGTGGCAGAGCCCTGGGACAGGCTGCCCAGAGAGGCTGTGGCGTCTCCTCTGGAGACATTAAAAATGCACCTGGATGCAGCTCTGTGCGACCTGCTGTAGGTGACCCTGCTTTAGCAGGGGTTTGGGCTGGGTGACCTCCAGGGGTCCCTTCCAACCCTGACTGTTCTGCAATTCTGTATTAAGAAAGGACTCTTGGGACCATTGTTCTGGACTGCTTTCTAGTGCAGACTGAACATCTTTATCCAGCGATGTCTGCTTCAAGCTAACATTTGCTTGGAAAATCTAGTACCTTAGTAGAACAGTATGTTAATACTGCTGTACATATTAACATAGAAGTGTATACAAATCTAAATATTTATGTAAATGAATGTTTTCATGAGACCTCCCTGTGTCTGCTGCATCAAAATTAAATTTTGTCGTTCATTTTTATACACATATTACAGCAGAAGTGCAGTAACACTAAATCAGCCCACAGTTCTGCCTTGTCCCCCCATGCTATCATCAACAGCAGCAACTTGCTTAGGGACAGGACATGAAATCTAACCAAGCATAGCAAATACTGGGAATCTAAGGCTCGGGCACTTCCTGAGCTAGAAATGTCATGTTTTTCTCTAATACGCCTTGGATGCCTGGTTGAATTACTTTTAAACCTGTCGAAAAAAGCTTTTACATTTATAATTCCTGCAGCAATGAGTTCCATAGTTTAGTTTTGTACTGTGTAAGAGAGCATTTTCAATTGTTTACCATATAATGTTTAATTTAATTCTTCCCAATTCCTGTATTGTTAGGAACAATGAATACTCTTCATTTATTCCTCTTTTCCCTGATTTTTTCTCTTCCTATCAAAATTCCCCCCTTTTGTGACTAACACATCACCACTTATTTGATGTAGCCACATATGAAGGATATTTAGTGCCCCTGATTATCTTTGCCTACTTACTTTCATATTTTCAAAATCTACTATATCACTTTTGAGAAGAATGGAGGACAGTACAACTCAGGGTACTGAAACAATGCTTAATGACATGTAGCACTTGCTTTGTTCTGCTCTATTCTTTATTCCCTTGCTAACATCCCACTTTGCTTTTTTGCTGGTACAGAGCATTGAGCTGACAGAAATCACCCAACAGTAATCCTGAAGTGACTTTTTTCAGTGGTGATAGCTTGTTTGCAGACCTTTGTCATGTGTTTATTGTCATGGCTGTCCCTTTACTACTTTCCAATCTTCAGCATTGAATTTCATCTTACCATCCAGGCTTTAAATATATTAAGAATTAATCCTAAACTTCATCATGGTCAACTGTATTTTTTACTACCCCAAAAAGTTAAATAACTTGGAAAATGTTTCATCTTATTGTCCAGTTACTGATGAATATATTTAAAACAGGAATATCTATATCTACATGGAGTTACAGTGATAGTCTGTTCATTGATAAACTGACCATTTACTCTTGCCTTTGCTTCTTTTTTTGACACTTACTAACATGTTACATGTCTTCCTTCAATTTTATTTTCGTTATTTGCATAAACCTCTTTGGAAATTTAAAGAAACTGGAACCCTGTTCCTTGTATGTTTGGTGACTTAATTAAAGAGCTGTAAAAGACTTGTTAAGCATAAGTAACCTTTGTGAAAAGCATGTTGGCTTTTGTCTTTAGAACCATATTTATTCAGGTACTCGTTATTTCTGTTCTTTCTTTTAGTAACTATCGATTTACTCAGCAAAACTCGGATTTACCGTCCTGTAGCTCCCTGGACTGTTCTGAACTTGCCATCTTCCATTTCCCTGGTGCTGATTCAACTTTAAGCATATTTAATAGTTCAGCAATTCTATACTTGAATTCTTTTAGAACTCTTGGGTGAATACCATCTGTTCATGATGCTTTGTTACCATTCATATGATCAGTTAGCTCTGAACTCTCTGATTTCTTACATTTTGTAAGCTGCACAAGTACTGAATTTAGACAGTCTGCTAGAGAAACCCTCAAACATGAACTCCTAATTCTAAATTTTGGGAAGCTTATGTTCAGACTGCAGATCTTCTGTAACTGTCATTCTTATTCTGATATAAATGATGAATAAACAATGCCATAATCCCATTTTTCAGTTTAACTGCCCACGTATCTATCAAAGTCACCTCAGAATTCTCCATCTTTTCTGTGATTTTTCAGATTACAAGTATCACAAAATCCTTTCATTTAAGTACATTATTCATCGAGATAAAACCACAGATATGGAGGCAGGTAAAGGCAAAACATTACTGACTTTGTTCAGACCTTAGATAGAATTTCAATGAGAATCACAAACAGGAGGAGAAAAGACGTGATATAGGCGCTGTTGATACTTTCATCAATATGGAAAAATTGAGATGTTCTAAAATATCTGTCTATTTTCTATCACTATCTGGACAAATAAAACCATACACTGAAGAAGCAGAATAATACATTTTAATGGATAGTGGCATTATGGAGTTTCTGAGTAATAGCGTATTAATTTCAGGTAGCATGTGATGTTTTCTTCTTTATTATTGCTTTGTCTTAAGTTTTTCTCTAAGTATCACTGGTTTTTAAACAACCATTTTCTACCAGAGATTGCAATACTATGAAGCTTTCTGTTGTTTATTTTTATTTTTATTTTTGAAGGAAAATAGCCATTCCGATCCTATTTTGCTTTAATGAAACATACTTCCAAAGAACAGCAGTTGTTCTACTCACAAGTTTAAGGAACTTGCTAATTACAAAAATAAAGATTTCTATACTACTGTGTAAGTTTGACATAACAGTAAGCCTTTGACTTAAGTGTATGCGGGAAATAAAAAAATAATTCCGATCAGAACTATTCTGTGGGGGTTTATGATTTTATTTTTATTAATTATCTTCCTTTTCCCTCATGGCCTCTTTACCTGTGCTCCATAAAAAGCAATTTCTCTTTTATGGACATTGCATATTGAAAATGTCAGGCAATCAGGACAAATAAATTTTTTTGTTTTATGTGATATAGTTCTAAAATTAGTAAAAGCAGTATTTTTTATTTTTTGTGTGTTACATTTAAATGACATAAATGGGGCTAGGTTAACAGCCCTGGAGAATGAAGAACTGCTTCTGTCCACACACCAGTGGTACAAACGGTCGTAGTTTCTGTAGCATGTTCTGAAAAACTAACTGCAGGCATTGGCACAGAAGAAAATTCAGTTCTTGTTACCTTTAAATTTTCTGAACTAAGACTGTCAGGAAAGATTTTCAGAAAAGAGCACAAGGACACTTTTACCATTGTCCCCATCTAGCCATGGCTTCGTACTCCAGATTCCACAGAATAAACTGAGATCTGTGAACCCTTTCCACATTTTGCTGCTTCCTCCTCATAAGCTCAAATGTTTACAGAATGAGGTACAGAACTCTAGCAAGAGCAAAGACATCATATGTAGGAGTGATATACTCCTTGACTCAATATTCAGAACTACAGTTACATTAAATATTTTTAAAGTCTTATACAGTAATTATTTAAGGGCTCAAGAATTATTATTATTTTTTTGCAGCCACCATTTTTGAATTTCTGCCTGATGTTTCCCAAAGGACTTTCAGGCTTCATTCTCATCGATTACAAAGCATTTCTGACCCATCTATGATACCTATAGTTCTCCCATTCCTCTTTTGTTTTGTTTTGTTTTGTTTTTTCTTTTCTGACAAATCTCAAGGATTCTCACAGTTGCAGTTCCTCACAATCAAGTCAAACTGGTGTCAAGTTCTAACTCACTGCTGATTTTTCGAACTTTATAATCCTGAAAAGGTTAACTGGCATCACCAGTCACCTTGTAGTCACAGGCAATCACCAGTGAAATAATTTCAATCACTTCAGATGGGAAAGAAAATGGGATCAAAAGGGAATACAACTTCTCCATAAGCAACATTTCTTCAGTGGAGTGCACTGGGAAATTAGCTATGCAGATCTGTAGCCCAAATCAAGTCAGATGCCACTAGGTCTGATGACTGCTCAATGTAAATTTCACTCCAAGGAATGCATAGATCAACATTTTGACTCTCTCTTCCAACCTCCTGCTCCTCCACCTTCTCTTCTGACTCCACCAAACACACAATCACCTGCAACCCATTCTCAACCAGTAACAAAGAACCTATTTACAGAATTATTAAAAAAAAATAACCTCCATTTTTAATTAAATATAGAAAATCCACATGATTTTCTTTACATGATATGTTAAGAATAGAGCAAAAGAGATCAGGAATCACACCTGAAGCCCACATTCCTGCATCTGTTGAGAACTCATTAAGTGAAAATGCCCAGATAATTCTGAGAATGTGGCCATGCCTCCCAGCCTGGTCACCTGCAACCGGTATAAACTTGTGTTTGACTTCAGTGGAAAATCTACAAGGACTTGGCAACAATATCTCATGTGTGGATCGAAGCAATTGTTAGGAAGGTTTGACACAACGATAGGAAGGTGACTAGGTTTAGTCTGTACTTTCAGTGAGCTAGGACTAAGCATGTCTGGAGTAATACCACTCAGATTTCAGAGGGGGAGAAAAATCGACAAAACTTATTTTTCTTATGCATTCCTCAGGTTTAAAAATCGAAGAACCCATGAGCTGTAGGAATGAAAGGAGTCTCAGAAGCAAAGGCAAGCTTTATTTTTTTTAATAATAATGAAAGAAGATATTATATTGATTCACAGCTAGGAAAAGAATGGAAGAATTATCCCATGGTTGTGGTAATGACAAAGATCCTTAAATGTAAAGACACTGTCCTCCCCACCACCTCAGAGGAGGTGTAAAGCAAATTCAAAATGTCAATGACTGACTATATAAAACAGCAATACCAAAGGATGGCCTGTAGTGCTGATGAATATCCTATAATGAGCACATTGTTGGTGTTAGATCACAATGTTAAAACGTGCAGACACACACAACAGGCTCACACAAAATCCTCTGCATTTGTGTCAGTTTTTGTACCAGACAATTTAAAAAATTTGCAAGACATATTATTTCTCTCCTTATTAACTTTTTTGGATTGTAGTAGGTGGTAAAAATGACATAGATGGGAACAAAGGAAAAGAACATTCCCTGAGACACAGAAGAAATAAATGCAACAATGTCAGAAGTGAAGCCCATCCTTTTTTCTTCTTGAAATAACACCCATTAGTACAAGGTGGATTAAGATATTACACTGTATCAACTCAAATACTGATTGATTTCAAATAAACAACACACCATACCTTGACTCCCATACTGGGTCTGGAGTTCTGATCACTAAAACTGAGATTAATACCATAAAGGACTAACATTGAAACCTGAATTGTGACATTTTATAGATATTTAAGATCTTCAGTTTCAACTGTAGTAATGTGCTTTAATGTAATTTTATCATAAGTAATTTCCTGGACCTTCTTAAATTAACTGTGCTATATCAAACAATTTATTCAGAGATTTAGGAGCAGACGTTATACATAGATCTTATACTGTAAAATTTGGAGACTATGGATAAGAGATTGAAAGTTTAACACAGAGACACTTCTTTCGTTTTCTTTTTCAGATTGGTTTGTTTGGGTAAGAATTTTTGGGGCTTTTTTTCCCCTTTTTTTTTTTTTTTTTCCTGATTGTCATGACTGCACAGCTTAAACATCGCACTGAGTGAAGCTAACATGCTGCTATTCTTAGCCAAGTTGTTAGATCTGGATAAAAACAAACCTCTCTAACTTCCTAATTCATCTTGGGGGGGGGGTGCTGGGGTGGGGAAGTGAGTGATTAAGACAAAAACACAAGGAAATCTTCAAAAACAAAGATGATTAAAGTGATTAATCTTCTTTAAATATTAGGTCATGCTCTTATTATTTGTGACACCGTGATGAGCTGTAATTAAATTCTGGCAAAATTTCTTTCAAGTAATTTGAGCTACTACTGCAAAAACACACAGGAAACTATCCTTGCTTCCAGGAATTCATGTTTTTATACAGACAATGCACTCAGTAAATGTTGCCTCCTATATTAATCTGCTACTTTTCCAAAGTACTTTCATTTTTACAAAGTTGCTCATTACTGTCTCAGTTTCAGGACAGCATCTTTGCTCAAGTGCAGATTAACATGAAGAACATGCATTAGTTCCACTCTAATTAGGCATAAGCTTAAACAGTTTCCTGAACTGGAGTTGTAGTAAATAATATATGTTAGGCTAAAACCTTGATTTTGCTGATGTAAAAATAGCAACATGTATATAAAATAATGCCTTCACATTGCACACCATTCTCTTTCACCTATATGTGCCCCAGTGGAGAAAATGAGAGGATAAATCTTGAGAGATGGGAGGTCATATTGCTTCAGGCATAGATGGTGGAGAGGCAAGACTGTGCCCCAATTAGTACTGCCTGATGAGGTATGTTCATGCCTCTCCTCTTTCCGCATTAAGAATAGGGTGATATCTGGCTTGTGCACAGTGTGCAAGAAGAAGATTCACAGATAGGAAAATGAAGGTTTCAGCAAAAAACCTGAAAATTAATAAAATGGAATTTTGCAACTAGACTTGTAGAGCACAGTCCCTGGAGAAGGGCAGGAGCCAGAATGAGACTTTATTCTTCCTTATACCTTTCTCTGCCGGTAAAAACTGAATGATGGAATTCCTTCAGCCATAATTAGCTTTCTCACAAATTTTTCTTTCGTGCAGATCTGTACAGACTGCTAACTAAAAGCTAACCACCAACAGATGACACGACTGTCATTTTCCTTGTAAGCTGTACTTCTTTGTGTCATCTTTTTGTCACCAGCAGTTCCTTCTGAGAGGCTCTGAGAAAATCACTGGCATCCTGAATGTACAAACAAGCCCTACAAAAGGCTGTTTTGCAGAAGACCCGTGCAGGTACTTTTCCAACAGCAGTTTCTTGCTTTATCTAAGAAGAAAGATTCTGCTGGCATGGCTGCCAAATGAAAAGTGCATTTAAAGTCTTCACAACAGCTCATCTCCCAGTATACAGATTAAACAGAGAAATATCATAGTCCAAGCAGACCTTGAGGAGCAATCTAGATCAAGAAGACGAGGTGGAGTATCTCTGTAGCTTCACACCTCTCCTCCAAGGCATTCTCCCATGGAAGCCAAACATGGACACACCAAGTCAAGATTTGCCACGTGGGGAGGAAACAATCTCCGAGGTAAAGGGTGAAGGTAAAGCAGGTGGAGGTAACAAGCACTCTACCAGCTACTGGGAAGAAAATTAACTCTATCCCAGCTGAAACCAGGAAGAAAGTACTGGGACCCTTTTAAAACAATATAAAGTGTGTCGCTGTTTAATATGCCTGGCTGCGAAGTCACCTTGCAGCACTCTCCCATTGGTGTACGTCCCAATTGGCTACAAGCAATTAGTTACTTCTGTTTTTATCTCTGAATATCCAGGTTTTCTGTTACAAACATTTTTTATCTGCATTTCGGCTATTCTTTCTCAGTTGTTTCTTCTCTTCTAGAGCAGCTTGTTATCTGCATCTTAGTCCCATTCAAATGTCTCCTGCTCTGTGTTGAAGGGATTACAGGGCTTACTGGATGTTTCACCACAGGTTAACACAATTATAAATCAATAAATGAGCCAAGAGTTTCATTACAATTGTCTGTGTGTCTGATTGCATTTTTTGCAGCCTGGGTAACATGAAGGTGTGGTTTGGGGAGGTTGTGGAGATATAAAAGTATTGTCATGACAAGGAGGTAACCTATCCATAAATCTATAGCGACAGTTAAGTTGATAATAATAGAATTTCCTTCCAAGAGACTACAACTGCCAAATTGATTTCTACAATCACATTGGCATGGAAAAGCACACCTTTTTGTTTTTGGTTTTGGGTTTTTTTTTGGTTTTTTTTTGGGGGGGGGGGGGAGTGGGGATCAAACATTGAATAGATTTTATTTAAACGGTATAAGAAGGACTACTTAAGACAGTGAACAATGAGAAAAAAATGTTGAAAAATCAAACTAAATTAAAAACAAAGGGAAATGAGAGGCATAGAGGAACATGACAGCATCCAGATACATATTTTGGTAATGTAATAAAGTCATTATAAAGGGTCTGACAGTTTTCTAAGATAATAAAACATCATGACAACTTCAGTGGTTTCAATTCCAAATATTCAGACAACTGTCATCATTCCATCAAAACATCAAAAATGGCTTATATTATTCAGAATTTGAGGAGCAAACAATGAATATGTGATGTCATGAGGGAAAGGCAATATGTAGGCGAGCAAATGGAAGAGATGGTGGCAACTCTTTACCAATGTAACTCATTTTCAGCAGGCATTCATGCTAACAAAATGGAACTGCATGGATGTCCATGGAAAATGAACAGCCAAGATGACATAAGATGGATGAATGGCTTAAATCTAAAAATTCATTGCAACATTCAAAAAAATAGTATTGAAGAATTTGCTTTTCTGTGCCACATTCTCCTCTGGGGCTTTTTCCATTAAGGATACCACTACATTTTTTGTAGCCATTATTTAGGGTACGCTTGCTTGAATAAATCTGAGATATTTTAAGATCACAGCCCACACTGATCTTTAGAGGAAAGCACCACTTCAGAATGACTATTTAATAGATTTTATTCATTCAAAGCCAAAGGTAAGCTAGGCATGCTTCAAATGTCTGGCCTGCAGTTAGCAGGAATAGTTATAACAGAATGAATCAGTAAGTTTAGATTCTCAACTGAAAAGATATCGTAAACAACTCTGTTACTCTTTGCCTCCCCCATGTATTGCTGTATAAAGGCTAGCAGATATCTCTCTATATATAAAGTTAGCTGCCCATGCTGCCCTCTGCGGTCAACAGACGGGCAGATGTCTTCATGGGCAGATACATCTCACTTGATGATACACTTTTGTGATATGTGATAAATCCTGTTTTTCTGTATAGATTTTACAGAGAATCTGACCAACTCATTTAGCCTAATTACCATGTCTATAGTTCAGTCAAATATGTACTATTCTTTGGCAGTAAATGGCAGAAGATGCATTTCCCTTGACTTGCAGTTACAAAGTTCAGGAGAAACAACAAAACCTTTCCTTGTTTGTGCAGGGCAACAGCCTGGGGAATGGGAAACCAGAGGCTTCAGCAGACACATGCTTCCACCCAAATGTCTTTAAGAGAAAATGAAACTGCTAGTAATAAAGGATATTTCCAAATGTGAGAGCAGTTTTAATCACAAAAGCAAAGGAATTCAGCCTGTAGCTAAGGTAAGAAGTTCAGAATACTGCAGTTTCATGAATCAGACGAGTAGAAGAGCATCTAGCAATTAATACTTCAAAGTCATGCACTGGCAAAATGAAATAAAATATAATGTCATATTCTTTAAGTATTTTCAGTGTCTCAGCCAGGCACCAGAAGGTATAGACTGGCAATGTTTGAAATATACTGAACAGTTATTCATACAACAGAAACCAAACCAAACCAAATTTTAAACAAACAAACAACAATAACAACAACAAAACCAACAACAAAAGAAGCAAACAAACAAAACCCCCAAACAACAACAAAAAAACCCCAACACCACATTAGCTGTCTCAGACTCAATAGATATTTCAAGATTTTTAGCCAGCATGAAATAGAGCAACTGCCAAAATGAGAAATCTAAAAGTTGATGCTCCCAATATCTGATAACCAGTCAGCTCATCTTGAACAAATTCCGGAGCAAAGCCACACCAAAGTGAATATGTTCTGGGGGCAGCTGGTTCAGATGACGAGAATATATTGAGCTGCTGTAATCCTGCTTGAGAATTATCTGGTGGTATAATAAAACCTTAGAAAGGAAATATAAAGAAGCCCCTGTAATTAGTTTGTGCTGCAAATAAGACACTGTTCCATGTTAAAGACAGATTTCATATTGATTTCATATTTCCTGCTGAAGGAGAAAGGCTAGCAAAGAGAAGGAAGGCAATGCTTTCAAAAGCACTGCTGCTGCTCAGGTTTGTGCTTGAAGCCAAGACAGCTCATGGGTGGAAGGGTAAACAATTGCATAAGTCTTTTCAGGATGAAGACAGTTCTGGCAAAGCTAACAGCTTTGATGACAGGCTTCCCAGAGAGGCCAAGAGCTGAACGAAGCGTGAGCTGCCTTCTTAACCTCGGACTCAATGGGCATCAACGTGTTATCCATGGACTCGACTGTGCCCACAACTTATTCCTCTGGGGTCAAACACAAATGTAAGAAAAAGCTGCTCCATGAAGGCTCTGCAATTTCTACATAGGTAGAATTTCCAGAGGGGTTCTCACATCCACATTAAAAGTTTGAAAAAGATACTAGCAAGTGTCTATTCTTTCCAGCTCAGAACTACAACACATTCTTCAAAGGAGCTTATTTAGTTAGTTCCCCTCTGAGCTGCTGAATGTAATATATTGCAATGATCAGTAGGAAAAGTCTTCTGGATATTTCTTTCTTTCAAACAACCTTTCAGCAGTGCCATGTGTCTTTATTATAAAATATTTTAATTAAAAGCTGCAATTTAACATTAGCATGGCATGAGCTCAAATAGGATCAGTTGTTTATTGTATTTTTAAAAGATGAATACATTTTAATTAGATATTTATCTATTATACAGATTTAAAATTTCAGTAAGAACCCGATGTTCGTCTGCCCTAAAGTGATAAAGCTTACCTGAAGTAAAAGGATCTATGGTACTTCATATCGGGTGATTCTAAGTGTTTCCGAAACTCTAGTGACATTAAAAGACATACAGCCTATCTTTATTAATCTAATGACTTTAATGCTAGAAAACACTGAAATTAAAATGGTATCTAATCAAGCAGTTAGTGTTCTATTTTTTACATCAAATAGCTATGGGATAAGTTACTTCTAATACTTAAATACTGCTTAAAGCAATGGCTGAATACAAAGAATGGAGGCAGAATGACTTAACCATTCATGCCCATTTGCTCTCCCAGTGAATCTCTAAACACAAAACAGGACAAGTTCAGAAAGGACTGGACACAGCTGCAGTACAAATGGGTGGAAAGGAATGGAGGATGGAGGGAGCCTTGCCACCAGATTGGATATGAACACCAAGATAAGGAGTTGGTTTTTTTTTTTTCCTACAGTTTTTACACACTTGTTCCCCTACATTGTTTCAGAGAAAATGGGAAGTGTTTATTCTTTATGTTGATGAATGTAATTAAAACCTGTTTTAAGAAAGAATACAGACAATCACATTTCTTAAGAGGTTAAAAATTACAGGCATACTTTAAAGACAACTATAATTTCACTGAAGCTATCAGAAAATAAAAACATTATTTTAAAATAATAAATGTGTTGGTTTTGTTTTTCAGTAGTGTTTCTCCTAACAGAAAAAATTAATTGCAGATTAGTTTCATTCTTGTCATGCTGCTGATGGATTTGAGGCAAGTGACACACATCATTAAATGTATTGTGTAGGGGATCACATTTCAAACAAGAGCTTTATCTGACCGAGCTACTACAGCCTGTCTGATTGTTGCAGAATTGTCATTAAATGGAAATGATGCCTAGGAATGCTGAACTTAATGTTATGTTTCCAAA
Source organism: Falco peregrinus (assembly GCF_023634155.1). Classification (NCBI taxonomy): domain Eukaryota; kingdom Metazoa; phylum Chordata; class Aves; order Falconiformes; family Falconidae; genus Falco; species Falco peregrinus. The sequence goes on from NC_073739.1 coordinate 79,701,375, forward strand.
TATCATGAATAACATTACAGTAGCTTTAATGAATTTCATAGGAGAAAAATGTCATTGAAAAAAAGCAACAGTATTAGCCCTTGGTGCCCTGGTTAAATTCCAGTCTGGCTAATTGCATACTGACACTTACTATTTCTCAGCTGTTTGAATTTGATATGTGACAAAGTATATTGTCCATGGATATGTTAGTGCTGTACAGGGTCAGCTCACGGCTGGCTGTCGCCCCAGAGTTAGCTGGTTACCGCTCTTGACCATCCAAGCCATAACTACATACATGACCTTGAAAAGCTTCCTTTCAATCTACCTTCCCACAGTTCATCAGGTTACTTAGATGTTGCTTAAGCTAACATGTAAGCATAGATATAACTTGTTTCAGTGTTTGTTAAACATATAGCACAACCTCACGTCCCAGTTCTGAAACAATTAGCTGCTGAAATGCATTAAACATTTGCTTAAAGCTGGCCATGGAGATGACCTCCCCCACCCTAGTATTTTCATTTAGGTCAGAGGCACTCTGAGCAATATCTTATAATCACCTCCATTTAACCGTGCATTGCTTTGAATAGAGGAGCCATAGCTGAGAACGTGACCCGAACTACGGATGGTATTTAAGTGAAGATATGCCCCAGGAGCACAACTAATCCATCTCAGCACCAAATTATCATGGAGACAAGGGGCCTGGAGTAGAGCTAGCCCAAAGTTAAAAATCAATTCCTGAATTGGGACTTCAGAATAAACTTTTGTTCTACAGCTCTGCTCCTGTTGATTCACACTACGTGCTTCTGTAGACATAGTCATATTCAAGTGCTTCATTCAAAGCAGCAGATCTGCACTGTGTCATCTTATTAGTCTGATGTAAGGGTGCCCCATGGCCCAGTGTATGCATTGCAGAATATTTGAGAAAACTATTCTGACATTGCTGTACTTTACAGTTGTAAAGGGCTTATGGAGGAAAAGATTCTGAAGACCAAAATCCTGGCTCATTGAAAGCTTTTTAAAAAATATAGGACCATGATTTGGAATTGCCTTGAGACACGTTCAGGCAGGGTCTTCAGTGACAACCCTGAACAGTAGCTTTTTGTGTGTCTGTCACATCTCAAAGACACAATTTCTAATATCATACCCAAGAGCCTCCCCATGTCCCTTAATCTTGAGTGCTGTTTGTGATATCCAATTCGAGCATTCACTCACACTAGTTTTCCTGTTTGGGAGAACTGACAATACCATCAAGGACCATGTAAAACATTTTAATCAAGCATAAATTATTATATGCATTGACGATGATTAAAATGTAAAAGCCCAACAGCACCAAATATCACTGGAAGAGCGTCTTCATATCCCTTAGTCAACAGAGTATTCCTGAAATCTCATCTATAGGTAACTCTAGGTAATCTATCATATCCCATTTCTGATGGGTTCGGGTGTAATGTCCTGTTTTCTCAGCACAACAACTGAATCCACCTCCCTCCCCATCTGTATATAAGTAGCCCAGAAGCTGCACAGATTGCATTGCACTTTGCATATGGCACTGTTGTTTGAAGCCTCAAGCTGCGTATTAAACTGCAGCTGGATTGTCACCATTAAGGCTCTGTCACAGTCTGATTTAGGGAGAAAATCGATGATCTGGAAACAGACATGAAGTTTTAAATGTACATCATCAGATCTTCAGGACTAATTCAGGCTTAACAGTGCCTGGGATTTTCTTTAGGTAGATGAAAGAAGACAAAGAAATGGGGAGAAGAGTGACAGGATAAGTGGAAAAGAGTAGACAGGATCATGTGAGCACAGATGCTAATGAACTGAAAAACACCATTTTATTTAACCATTACATATGTCTGCACAGAAGCCAGTCATTTGAAAGCAATCGTAGTGTGTATAAAGAGCCTTTTAAGACTTCCATATAGGAAAACCTTCCCAGCCTCATGCCCCCCCCACCCCCCCACCCCCCCGCCTTTTTCAAAGTTTCTGCTTAAGAATAAAGATATTAAGATATTTTCTGTTCAGTACTGTGTCACAGCCAAGCCATTTCTAAGATGGTCTGTCTGTAACTCACTCCCTTGCACAAACACACACATCAACAGAAACAGCCATGGGGAAGTGGAGAGGAAGCGAAAGGAAAAGGGAGCAAAGATTGCTACAGACTTTGGGAACACCACAGTCAGTGCCCCTATAGTCAATGAAATCTACTGCTTTATGGGTGGTGGTGGCTAAAAGCTTCTATATCAATCAAAGTGAACTCAAGTCTTGCATGTTCCCATCTTACCTGAACACTAATAACACAGCCACTGGTTTTTCAGGCAAAGATAATGCCATATGTATTTCTTTATTTTAACTAGATTTTTTTTCACGATGAGTTCGAGAAATGTTTAATTAAATCTAGTACATTTACAAAAAAGAAAAATAATTTAAAAAAAATCAGTATTTAATGGCTGGTAACTTCCAAAGAAAACAGGGGTTTTTTTGCCACAAAGATCCTAACTGCATCTTTTCCCATGTTGACCGTAAAGATAACCTTAAAAAAAAAAAAAAAAAAAAAAGTGGAATCCCTTTTCAAGTGAAAACAAAGAACATTTGGATGTGATCAGCCAAGCCTACTTTAAGATCCATAAGATATGAATGAAAAGTACTGCTAAGTCCTTAATTTATTACCAATCCTAGCATGTTGCTCTTTGATTAAACCACATCTTGTGCTTTAATTCTCTGTAGTACTCCACAACATATGCTACAGAAACCTCTGAGGTAGCTAAGGAAAATCCAGCCAAAACCAGCAGAGAAGTTGCTTACCTGTCTGAACTCTTCCAGATCTATTTTGTTTCCCACCAGCACCAAGGGGATGTCGTAGGTGTGCCGGACACGATAAATCAGTTCCTTAAACTCAGCAGCTTCTTGAAAGGATTGGCGGTCCGTGATGGAATAGCAGATAATGAAGCCTTCTCCGCCTCGCATGTATTGGTCCCTCATGGCTGTGAATTCTGCCTGTGGAATAGGGTAAGCATGCTCAGTAATTTCGCAAACAAAATTATCCATCTGTAAATAAAGAAGTTGCTGAAAACATCTCCCATTCCCTGCATAATTTCACATTGCTTGTTTTATTGTCTGAAATACTGCTTGCTGAAACTTGTGCATCCTTCTGGGGTCATCATCCTGGATAATACATCACTAGGATTTCTCTTAGGATCTTCTTTTTCCTTTTCCCATCAAGGGAACTCTAAGAATACGAACTTATTACGCCAGTGCCTGCATACTGAAAATACTGTCTTAAGTAGTTCTAGAACCATCTGCAGCACTTTTGGTACACAAAGATGAATTGCAGCTAAATTAATACTAACAGGCATAAAAGAAGAGATATATTATTGTCTGTGGATCAGAGATAGGTAGAAATTCCTTATTACACACTCAATTCAAAAGCACAGGAATATCAAAAAGATGTTTATTGAATCCCATCAGCTTTGGAATAGTGCCTAGCAAAACAGGAATATAATCTGCAAAAAGTCCTGCTCTTTCCAATGCTCTCAGAGAAGTGAGGGGTTTCAGTTCAGTGTGGGATTATACCACTAAATGAAAACAAACAATTTTAAATACTGTGAGAACTGGCCCAATTTTCTTCTTCTGCATTTTTCTCTATTTATGTATGTATTTATGTCACAGCAACACTTCTGGTGACCAGTATTGTTTTTCAGAAGTATTTAACAACTGCCACGTTATAAAAAAAATCAAGATATAGTTTTCAAAAACTAGTCTCAGGCACTGTGGCTGTAGAATATGTTTTAAAGCCAGTTTCTTCTTAAGGTTTGTTTGCTCTTCTTGATCCCAGCCCAGAATAACCCAATACCATGGCAACAGTCGGTCAGGATCAGAATCCTCCTGACAGAATCAGTTCTCCAGAGATATTAAGATGCAGGAAGGTCTGATAAAGCAAGGAATACACATATCAACATTGGACCTTTTCTATGAGCAGCAGGATGCAATATCAAGTCCTGTATTTTTTACTCAGTTGAGACTTTAGGCTAGGATTTTTTAAACAGTTTATGTTTTATATGTATATATACATATATCTCCTCAGTTCTTGCTGAAAATTGAAGGGAAATTAGATTGCTTATGCTCTTTTAAAAGTCTCAGCCTTAAATCACTCTCAATCATCACTCATGTTGATTGATAATACTTCCTGTGAATAGACTTCCATGTTGACCATTATCATTTATTCATGATGTATCTTTACCCAAGGGCTTTCTTATATATCATTCAAAATATTTCACCTGCTACAGGAAAAAGTTCATAGACTAAGCTCCAAAATAGCAGACTAATAGGCAATTTAAGGGTAGGATTTTTCTTTGGTATTTACTCAGAATTTCAAAATCTCCAAACTATCACCACTGGCCTCCCAGAGAGTTTATTAACTACCAAGCTATAGCACAGAATGGATCAAGCCACATTCTATCCCATCCTCTTGAAACTGGATGTGTAAGAAGTAAGGCAATGGTGGGGAGAAACGCAGAAAATATCAAACAAAAAGGGTTCTCCACTCTGCTGGTTTGGGTGAAACAAAAAATGGAACTCTGCCTCTGTTCCCAGGTCCTCAGCTGCCACCTACATTAGAGAGCCACTGGGTTTATAAACTGTGCAATACCAGACTGGAGACCATACCCAAGGTCTCCAAGCTATGGGCAGGGGGTGTTACTTATTAAATACAGAGACATACTACCTCTCTCTTACTCACCCTTAGATCTCAGGCGTTCGTGCCAGAACAAGGGTCTCTCCGAAGTCCACCAACCTCCACCCCCCTGATGTTCTTCTCTTTGCATCAGTCACCTAGAACTGTTCTGCGACACAATAAGTAGGGTACTCTCCTTCACAGGAGGAGCTGAAAAAGGCCAGGATCCCTTCAGGCTGGACAGGCAATGAAAACCTTATGTGGAGATACACTTGTGGGTTAAGGGTCCTGAATTTAGCTGCCTGTAGCTGCAGGCCACTATCTCAGACTCCCTTATAGATAATGGTAAGCTAGTCAATGCAATTAATGTACTGCAGATGGCTTCTGCTGATGAGAAGTAGTTATCACTTTAGTTATCTAGTATCTATTCCTTTATCTGTTTTAAAGTATGCTGACTATTTATACAGCTGAATGGAGCGATTACCTCCTGTTTAGACATGTTTGAGTATGGAACCTAAATTCCAGCCCAGATGACCTGTCTTCCTGGGTTAGGGATTTCATGAGTCAGCTGCTGTAACACTGTACAATAATTCTGCACAGCCTTTTACAAGAAAGAGTTCTTAAGCGAGATGATCCACTTCTAGGAAGTGCTCAGAGCTTTGCACACTCCTTTATAGATGGCAAACTAAGAAGGAATTGGGTCACATATCCCTGTTTAAGTCACAGTAAGTGACTTTCTGCAGCAGAAGGACTCCCCAGATCACTTCACAGGAACGCTTAATGGCTTTCTTTGACTGCCAGGAGACTCTGGGTTCCTAATTTTACACATGGAATCAGTCCAAAGGGACAAAGTGTTCAGCTTTTAGGCACTGCCATTCCTGCATCAGTCATTTACCTACGCTTTCTGGTTCATGCCTGGGCATAGTTATGACTTTAAGGATATGAATTAATCTACTTCTGCAATTTTTTATTATGACATGTTATTGCTGCTGATGTATTAAACTAAGCAGCCAAAATATTTTTGTGTCATGTTTGCAGTGATCCATTTTCAGAGGCATTAATTACTCTATAGAAACGGAATTGGGTTTTCTTGGTTTTCTGTTGTTAACTCAGTTAGTCATTGCTGTTCTTACTTTTTGATGTTGAGTTTCACTTCTCAGCTTTTTCCTCTTGGCATGATTGCTCAGTACAGAGTCAAGGTCTGCAAGGTCAAACATAGATAACCCTTTTCTTGGATTTCAATAAAAAGTGGATTGTTTTTTTCTCTGTTCACCAAGAACCTCAACATAATACATACTAAGAAAAAATATAAAAAATACAATTTCCAATAAACATACTATAATGTTTGTAATCATGTATGCATAATATATATACAAGACAAAGGACTAAGATGGAAATAAATCTCTTTTTTCATTTCTTAGTTCAAGTCCGACTTGATTTCAGAGTTTACTTGTGTATCTACAGTAAGCAGAACCAAAATCCAAGTTCACCTGAGTTTTGTGAATGTTCAGAGGCAAATGGACATGAACCCAAAGGTTTTACAGATATTTCAGTGGTTTCATTTTTATATTTTGCCTCATTCTCTTATAAAATAAGCAACACTTTATCTGTGCAGCTGGCACACTAATATCTTCCTTAATTGTTTCCTGATGTAAAAATGGCTTTTAAAAAAAAATATTCAGCAATAGTACTAGATGCCATTTGCTACTTAATAAGGGGAAAATATGAAACATTCCCAAGTCGGTAACTGCTAAAGGGAAGAGACAGAAGGAAATCACACCTCCTCAAAGGGAAATCAATTCCAAGAATTAAAGTGAAGATTTGTCATGCTTATAGCACTTCGCAGCTTGACATCAGGCTCTAATACTCTCTTGTGTATTATGAGTAAGACGTAACAGAAAAGTGTGGTAAGAAATCTTGTGAAACAGAATCACCATTCTTCTTGAGAGAGATGTTATACTTGAGAACAAGCATCAAGTCCGGATAGAAACAAAATAAAACTTTTCTAAAAGTTGAAAGAAGGCAGCATAACCTTTTCCTTTTTCCATTATAATTGCACGCAAAAAACCCCTGATACTAGTCCTTATATGATTATATATGTCTACTTGTTGAAAGTTAGCAAGAAAATGTCTGAATAATTATTTTACTCCTAAATAGATGTCACATTTGCCTTTCATCAATTATGAGGCATCTCACATGATTTTTCAAAGAGGACAGAATAGCCTCACAGTGACACAGAGCAGCTCTCTCAACACACTCAGATGCATCCCATCTTGTATCAAATTGCACACACCCAGCTTAATTAACTTGTCCTTTGTTGATGCCCTCTACTAAAGGTAGCATATCTCTTCCTCAAACTCTCCTGCGAGGCATGAAGACCTGGAAGGTGTAAGAGCCCGGATTGCCTGTAAAGGCTGGGAAAGCCTTAAGTATGTCAGTCTTTTCCGTGTTCCTCATTGTTAGTCCACTCACTCATTCCAGCAGCAGACCTGTTTTTTCTGGTGTTCATTTCGTTGCCAGTGTACCTGTAATAAACCCATCTCATTGCCTTTTACCTATATCAAAAGTTTCAACTCTAGCAACAAATAACTTCCATACTCATACTTGAGAGGCTTTACCTGTTTCCACATTTCTTCCTCCTGGATACGCTTGCTTTTTCTATTAGCTTTTAGGAGAACAACTTGGCAAAGAAGAAAATGCTTGTCCTTTGTTTTCTCCCTGTCACCTTGCTTTATCCTTTTTTATCCCACTTTTCATAAAAAGCAATTTTAAAATTATTATTAAAATTAATATTGTTTTCATAGAAATATAAATGGAACTTGTATGCTTTTTTTTTTTTTTTTTTATTAGAGTTTAGAATTCTTTCCAAATAAGATCAGTACCTTAATGTCTCCAGAAGACGAAGTGTAGGCATTGAGCAGCAAAGTCAGATAGCCTACACTTAGATACCTAGATCCTCATGAGGATTAATTTATGGGTTGCTATCTAACAGAGGGGTTTGGATCTAATGTTTAGCTCAGGACAACCCTACCTTGCTGACTGAAGGAATCTAGGAAGGTCTATCACAGAGTTCACTGAAACCAAGCCTAATATATGGTTTCCTAAGTATTTCCTGCTGAACAATGCCAGAGAAAAACCTCTGGGCTAGAAAAGGTGGGGTTTTTTTCGAACCTAGAACAGAAATTGTTAAAAACCAATCACTTCCACATCACCATTTTACATCAGCAGAACTCAAAACTGAAGCCAGTTCTCAGGGATGCCCACATTACGCATTGCTAATAGATAGCCTTTCTAAAAGGAGAAGAGAAAGCGGCAGGGGGGGAAGAGAACTAATAAAATAAAAGGACACAGGCAATGAATAGGGGAGCATCATATCTGTCCCTTCTTTTTCATTGCCTTGTGATGTGTTTGAGGAGTAAATACAGCACAATGGTTAGATGTGCAGTCCTTCTCTGCACTCTTCAGAAGTGTAGAGCTTAGAAATTTAAAGATGCCGCACCTCAGAAACAAAGGTGTCATGTTTTTCAAACTACACACACCCCACACATTTTGATGTCTGTTCTGTTTTTTTTTTTATGATCTTGGCTTGTATATCTGGAAGAGGTCAGAGTCTCCCCAGGGAGGCCAGCCTCACAGTTTGAGAAATGCCACTTTCTATATCTTCTTGTCTTATGTTCTGCTTGACTTTAGAACTGGGAATCTGCTAACAGATGTTCTTAATCAAAGCTGTCTCCCTGATTACCACAGGGGTCATTCTTATTATGATGGCTTTTTTCACATTTCTAGTGAACACTGGTGAAGGGGGTGGGGGGGTAGCTATGATCTTGGAAACAGCCAGTATATTGTTCATCTATGAAAATCAATAAACAAGGGTAACATGAACAAAAAGGACACATGAAACTCAGTGGGGATAAAACCCCCTATTTCAAATAGTGAGATAATCAAAAGTAAAGACTGTAAAACATACAAGAAATAAAGGAAAATACATTGTTCACTTAAGAAAAAGAAATTTTGGTTACAAAATTTGGGAATTCCTTCTACCTCAGGAAAGTTTTTGCCAATACGGTCAAAGATTATTTTTTAGCAGCAAATGATTTTTTTTAAAGGCAAAATGCAATCCTCCCATATCCCTGTTAATAAATTGTCTCATGCACATAAACATCACAGTTAACTTCACTGGTATTACACTTCATTCACTGAACACTGCTTGTCATAAAGTGTGCTTTGCTTTTCGTTTGTCTCCTCAAATAGATTTACCGAAGAAAAGTACCCTGGTGAGTAGTGCTGTGATAATTATTTGGTTTTCACTTTTTTTTCTTTTTTGAGGGGGTGGGGTGGGACAAGGTATAGAAGCAAGTAGCCTTTAAAAGGTCAGCTGTAAAAGCAAGCAGCAAGAAACCTGCAGCAGTTACATTTCGAATGAGAAAGCTTCCAGATAGGAAGTTGGGTGGATTATACCTTATAACCACCATAACACCACTGCTAATCTAGATGCAAATGGTGGGACTTGTTTCATCTGGTTTCTGCCACTGAACAGGTAGTCACCTGTTCTACATTAGTCTTCAAGTTTCTCTCTGAATTCAGGACAGAGATATGATCACCTCAAGAGTAATTCAACCCATCTTCAGAGAAGTGTTTAAGACACAAGGGATGTCTCTCCTTAGTCATCGAAGTCACTCCTAGGTAGTGTAGCTCTCTCACTACCTCAAAGGAAGCTAAATACAAATCCTCTGAGGTCCACAATATAAGCCACAGCTCACTTGTTCTCCTCTTCATTTTAAACTTTTCATTTAGTTTCTGCAAGGCAGTTTTATTTCCCATGGAGTTCAAAAGGTCGAGAGGATGTAACATCTAGTGCCTAAAGCCAATAAAGAATTTTTCCATTCGCAACACTCAGCAGCGAGAAATGTTATCCCTCAGCATGGGCTAAGTTACATTAGGAGATAATAAACAGATACATCTTTTCAATCTCAGAAGTCACAGTTCCAAATCTCCTGCCTTTGCTCACAGGATTCCAGCATGCATCATCTGTAGGATCTCAGCAACAACAGAAAACAAGAAAACACTGAAAAATATCAGCATCACTCCACATTCTTTTCTTGCTTCCCTCTTATTTCCAGTCATCCTTTGCGAACAGCAACAACAAAAGGAGCTGTATACCAAAAGATACAGAAAAATTTGCAGCAGGTGGTACCCAGCCACCTGTGCCAGCCTAAACCATCTGCCACATCACTGGGAGGAAGGAAGAGAGCTGAAAAAACAGCTCAGTCACAGACCAAAGGAAATTCAAGGGCTCTGGCTTAAATACTGGAGGACAGGGATTGATTCTTCTCTGCATCGAGTCTCTACACTGTTCTGGCTGTAAACCAAACCCCTCTCTTACAACCCTTTTTGCCTGCTCTAGTTATGATCCAGGAACTGTTCAAAATGGGATTAGTATAAATGAGAATTAGCCCATAAGCCTGCAGTGGAAGTGGATTATTATTATAATCAGTCCCTTGATTAATGATCAGTCAGTGTCTCACACCTTATAATTACAGGAAGGAATCCTTGCTTCTGTTATAAAACAGCAATATCCCTTTCTTTCCGTGAATTTGTACGAAGGACAAAATGCACATCACTGATGATGGGCACAGTATAAAGATAACATAAAAGATGCAGTCCATGTTCCTAGTAGACTAGCGCCTGTCTGAACCTAATCTGACAGCCTTCCAAGGCAATATTACAATCTCCACATTGTACAAAATCAGTAGGCTTAACTCTGGTAGTGTACAATTAAAAAAGCAGAGATACTGAAATTAATCCATAATGTAGAAGACAACCAGCAGCAAAATATGAAGGCTGTTGAAATCAGTGCCTATTCATCTGGCCACTCCCAGTTAAAGCTAATTTATTTACCTGGAAAGGGACATGGGCAGAAGGAGAATATTCATGACAGGTGATCTTTGGTGGAAGACACAGACATGATTTACACTTTTGTGATAATAGCAACATTACTTCTTAGCTGCTCACTTCCAGGGTTTTCTGGAGCTCAGTGTACAGTCTGGAAATGGAGGAGATAAGCTCACCACCTAGGTAGGCTGAATGACAGAGAGTAGCTCAAAACCTTGCCTATGGGCAAGAAGATGGTCCAAACTGAGTGAGTCATCTGAATGGATCATTGGCAATTTGAGAAACACGACTAGACTCACACTGAACATGAAATGCAAGCAGAGTCTTACATCTCTAATTTACACTAAATTTTGGCTGAAAACTTTTTTTAAAAAAAGGAAGTTTTCCCTTCCTACCCTTCCCCCACACTTACATTCCTCAGCATCAGCCTGCTCCCTCTAGAAACAAGTCTTCAACCCCAAACAGGAGCTGGTATTACACCAGACCTCAGGTCAGGATTCCTTCTGAAGACTAATGTATTTGCAGAGAAAGAGATGGATTCCTTCACATCTGTTAATACATCTTTAAGCTCTGACTACTGGAGAGACTTAATGAACCTTTAAAGTCCTAAATAGAAAGAAAGGATTAATCAAAAATAAATCCTTTCATTTCTTAATCTCAGTTACTAGATCTAGTTAATTCATGAGGACATTAGTCTCATCTTCATTCAGATGAGTCTGAGACTGTATTAGTATGTCCAAATTCTCTCCCTTTTGGAAAATCACCAGTTTGTGAGGTTAGTTTGGTTATTGACTTCCTTAAATCATTGTGGGACACAATCTGTTTTCATCATTTGTGAATTCATGACATTTTCCACCTGTGGGCTTAAAGACTGATGTTCACCTTCTCTTTTCAGCTCTGCTACCTCTTCTCATCATATATGGTATTGCTCACAGTCACAGACTGTGCAGAATCAAGTCTTATGAAAGGCAGCTGTAGATGTTCCTTCACACCCTGAACGCTGCTGGATCACTGTCGCACTGCCCCATTCGCTAACTGCAGAACACTTTATATGCACTTGCTATTCTGTATTCACATACTGTTCTGCATCATGGCTGGCTTATGAAGTGAGATTGAACCACATCAGCCTGGTAGAAAAAAATAAGGAAAGACAAATAAATAAGGAAAAAAAGACAAGTGAGAACATCTTGCAATAAAATAACTCAGGAATTCCTAAAACAGAATCACATGGTGACTCTCCCCTCTCACTAAGGAACTACTAAATAACCTGCAGTAGTACTCAGACTCTCCCTCCAGGAGTAGCTTCTCTGCACTAATGTTCCCAATGTTCCCACTCCAATTGCCCTCCTGCCTTCAGGTGATAATATATTTGCCAGTTAGCCGCCACTGTGCTTTTGTTAACTTTATTAATCCTACTCTTCTAAAGATGGTTTGTCATAGGTAGTAATGAAAATACGCAGTCCATCACCTAGGAGATGATATCTACTTTTCATTCACCCCTAAATATGGATGAAATCACCATATCAGTTCTCCACAATGCCAGTAAAAATGCCTCAGTGCAACAATCCCTAACTCAGAGAACTATCTTTTTCTTTCATATTAATGCTAATGGTTTCTCTCTTAAACACCTTAGTAATTTTCTCCTAAATGCAGGCACTGAAGCAATCTTCATTGTTAACTACCTCTAAAACCCCCAACTGCATTTGGTTTATCGCACACCATATAATACTTTCCCCCCCTCCTCATTGGTATGCAAGAAAGAATAAAGCCAGTTTTCACCTTTTATCACAAATGCATCATAAATGGTAAAGGGAAAGAATTAATAGCTCAGTAATTACATTTTAGTAAACAGCAGAGGGGGGAAAAAAAGACAACAACCCACTAGTGAAGAGGTAATGACTGCAGCTGCAAGCAAGGGCTCACCAGGGATTTAAACAAGCTCTTGTCAGCTTACACGGGCACCGTAGACTTGCCATCTTCCCCAGTGAGGCTTGTGCAGCCTTGCAGAAGTGAAGCAAGAGGCTGTGGAGTCAGACACCTCATTGCTCTGATAAACGACTGCAAATGAGATTCTGGCTTGCGTATATATTCTCTCGTGATGACTTCCATAACAAGTGTTCTTACCTTAAAATTCCACAACGCAGGCATTTCTTTCCCCTCCCCTGTGCCCTACTCATCACCAGAGGTGTAATATAAGCTAAGAATATGAAAAGGGCGGGGGGGGGGGGGGGGGGAGGGGGGGGAGGGAAGAAGCAAAGTATCTGCTGAGTGGCTATTTTAGACTTTTGTAGCATTTAATCAATTGTGCACTCACTTCTGCCACTGAAATTTAGCTCACCGTTTGTCTAAGGGATGTGCTCCCTGCGGACTACACAAACCATCACTAATACAAATGCAAACCAGCTGTTACAGCTGTGCTTATTTTGTATTGCTTGCAATATTAAAACCTGGTAGGATTCTGTGGCACAGATGGGCTAAGTTGTCATGCCCCTGTGACTGGCAGCACGAAGGAGATCCCACTGTTCTTTTTTCTTCACATTTGCACAAATGTTTTCTGTTGCAAGACAGGTGGCTAAGGTAGCATTAAGGGCACAGCGATAAGCACTGGATTGGTATCTATATATACAGTCCTGTATATATACATCTATATATACAGTCCTACAAGGCTGTTCTCAGTGACCTTCTGGGGGCTTGTGGGAACACAGCCTTAGCTGAAACAGCAGGGATGTGTGACGCTGCCACTGTGAGCAGTTCACAGAATATCTCTAAGGTAACTTTGTATGATGTGAACATCAGATGTTCAGTAAGACCAAATCTTTTCTAATAATTCAAATAAATGTCTAACTTTTTAAGGAGTTGAATATTGCTTCATACATTCAACATAGACTGAAGATTGCATCCAGAGCCATTTGCTACATTATCCAGCCTTTAAAGTAAATCAGAAATAATTTAACTGAAGCTAATTCACTTCTGGTGGGGAGAATGACACCCATTTTCAGATCCATAGCCTCTGTGCCTGCCTATAAAACAGGAAAACAGTTATTATTTCATTAGAAAAAAACCCCCAACTTTAAGGACAAAGGGAGAGCTCCAAAACTGTAGGTTATGAAGTATCTAGCTTAGAGCAATAGATCCTGAAAATGCTGAGTAGCTTCTGACATACCCCAAGACTGTCCAGCACAAGGACACAACTCATCTGCAATTCAGAAGTTCAGTGGAATCTGACTTCTTCAGCTTGCTTCATGGTGTGAAGTAAGAGAAGATCTGATTTCCTACACAGGTACAACTATGCAGCTACTTGCTAAGCTTTTGGGGTTTGTCTTTTTGAAAGAAAAGTCTGTGCCCTGGCTTGGTTTGCTTCACATCATCCCGCTGCTCTGATAATGACATGGAACTCCCATGGCAACAATTCATTCTCCTCAGCCATTAGGACAAAATAAAAGCAGGCACAAAAATCTATGCAATCTATGCAAGATTTCTCCTGTGGAATTAAGAAAAAAACATATCTGAAATACATTCAGTTTAAAAAAAGAAAACAGAAAATGTTCCATATTTTACCTAATTATTTTCTTCAATTTTTGCTTTGTTCTTAATTTCCTCCTTTTAATATCTGGATAGATGCAATAACATTCCTCAGATTACAAAGGAGAGGTGACAAGCAATGGAGTTCAAAATTTACTGAGTTTACTTTTTATGTTCTTTGTTGGTTTTGTAGGCTTTTGGAGTTTGCTTTTTTTGTGGGGGTTGATGCCACTTCCAGGTTCTGGGGCAAAGTTATTGTAACTTCAGCTATGAAAGATGTCTTTCATTTTTAGTTTTTTTCACCTCCTACTAGTGTGAAATGGAAATAACATCTTTAGAAAGCCTATTCCAGCCAAATATTTCATTCAGTTCAAAGGTTTGGGTAATTTAGATAAAACTCTGTAACTTTTTGCTTTCTTGTTTTTTCCTATTGTTTGGTGTCTCTAGTCTGGAGACACCACCATTCAATGCATTGGTAGAGTATCCAGCAGTTACAGAATAGAAGAAAGGAGAAATAAGTTTTGAAAATTATGGTTCTTTGGGACAACCCACTTTTCCTGAGAAGCATGAACACCCCACTCAGCAAAAGACCTTTGTCTTGGTCATTTGTTATTGTCAAGACAAATGGCAGCAGGAGGTCGCTGTTACACGTGCTGTTTTTCTCAGCATGCAAGCCAAGTTTTTAGTCCTGGAAATACCTTTCTGATATGAATTTTGTGACAATTGATACAGGTAGAAAACAATTTTCTGTCCACTGGAGTCCCAGCTCTGTGTACGGCTGCTTGGTAACAAGTATCTTTTGATAGATGAACCTCTGTGGAATGGAATTCCTACTGAGATTATCTAGGACGGTTGCTTATATATATATATAGAAATCAGGACACACTTAGAGCATGTCTAATGTCTGCTGGAAGTAACTCCAGAGGGCTTCAGTGCCATCCAATAGTGGAAAGAAGTATACAATATAGTATATAATGTTAGAAGAAAAGACAAATTTATATAACCACAGTCTTGTGGAGGATCTGGACAAAGTTTAATCATATGGGATGTTTTTATGTAGATGTTTTCCATACAATGTACATCAGAACACAAGCTCCCACCTCGCCAAAGAAATACTACAAGGAAAGACCTGGAAAGAAGAAAAAGGGGGGTTTCTACTTTAATCAGAATATGTAATGAAGTCTCTTTTTTTTCCCCCTTTTAAAGGTTCTTATTTAAAAAGTCATAAATCATTCAGCAGTATCACTGTATATCTATTTTTGGAAGTTATTAGTTAAAGAAAGAAAAAGAGCAGCAGGAGAGAAAGCATTTCAAAAGAAAAAAAAAAATGGAGAAAGAACAGCCAACACTGGAAAATATTCCTTCACCTGTAATATGGAACCACTCACACTGACTTTACTGACGCGGAACGGTGACAAGGGGCAGGAGATCAGCATTGCTAGACTCAACAAACCCTGATGTTCACCCTAAATGCCTGCTCCCTGTAACAGCTTATTGCACCGGTTCATCAGAATGCAGACCTAGAAATACAAACTGATTCATCCTTTATTGCCCCATGATCCACTCATTGACAAGGACCAGAAAGGAATTTAGGAATCTGAGTTGCCAGTTGCCTGGTCTTGTTAAAATAATGTATCTTTTTTTGACAGCATAAGCTTAGACCTTTTCCCACTGAAGCCAAAGAATATTTTGCCCATAATTTGAAAGAAATTGGAGTCAGGTCTGCAATCTCATCTATGATTTACTGGAACTGTTTTTTCATTAATATGTGCCAGATAATTTTTTCTTCAAAATTTGTCTATTCCCAAATAAAATGACTTGGTCATGGCAGAGATGTTACTTCTTCCTAGAAAGTACCGAACAGCTTGCCTTGAGAATCCACCAAATTTTCAGTGCTATGGTTTGACTTTCTAAGTATGTCATCATCAGCCTGTGAAACAAGAACACATAAAGAAAATAAAATTAATGTTCTTCACCTAATACAGTGTTAATGGTTGCTACTTAGTTCACTACCACTATGCTTTAAAAATAAAATGGCTTTCATTTACTCACTACAACACCTAGCAGAAAGTGCACTAAAATTATTTTCCCCTTAAAAGTGCTGTAAAGGGCCATTAAAATATAATTACCACCGAAAAGGCATTTTACATTTCCTTGAGATAAGCTGCACTAGTGTAGTCTGAGATTTGACTTCCATTGATTCAGGATTAGAGCAGCATGTTTAGATAATAAGCAGAAGGATCTCAGGTAACAGCCTGAGTGAGTCATCGGACTATAGTGTTGAGGCTGAGCAAGAGTGTTTATCTGAAGGGCTCTTGGGACTAATACGGTCCCTCTTCAAAGCTTGAAGCAGGGGGCGAAAATCATAGTCCTGGAGGCTGGCAGGATAAACATGTCCTGTGATTTGCTAGCAATTTGAGAGATGGATTTCACTACAGAGCGCACTGTTGTTGTCAGGTTGAAAAGTGTCTGCCTGGAAATGAATTCATGTGCACACCACTCCAGAAAAAGGAAAATCTCCCTGAAATGGCATGCCATCACATTTTAAGACCAATTTTTCAAGACTCTGGCTCACACCTGGGAAATATACTGGTGCACTAAGTTTATCATAAAAAGCTCATGTTTTAACAAGCAAAAATTTGTGCAATAATCTTGAAATGTACTGTCTCGCTGACAGGTACAGAAATCCATTTTCCTGCATACTTACCTACTTCATGTCTGAGAACAATTTTGCCTTTTCTACATCGGGTCATCTCAGATTGTTTTTCGGTGAAGAGAACCCTGATGCTCTTTTAAAGTTTGGTAAAAGGTCTAAACAGGGGGGTTGGGTAACGTGTCGTCAGGAGAAAGGATGTGTAAGACTGAAAGCACCTGTGTCAGTCAACAGTTTATAAATACAGCAGGAGAGGGAACCGCTGGGTCTGCTCCACGAGGAGGGATTCAAACTGGGCTCCAGAAGCAGCAACATATTTTTAAGTGAGACGAGAGAGGGGGAAAGCTTAAATGAGTGAACAGAAGGTTTCTGTAACTCTGTGTGGAGGCTTTTTGTGCATGGCTAGCAGCCGGGGGTTGTCACTTTCTGAGAATAATTGTGAAGGGAACTGAATGCAGCCTTGAGGTCTGAGTGTCATTTCATGTACACCACAACTTTCCTGGAAAGCAAAGAGTTTACACTAGTTTAAATCAACTATAGGTAAAAGCAGATAAGGTTTATGACACATTGGATAAGAAAAGGGGCATCCTATATATACTTCCCCCTGCCACAACACCTCTCCCAACCTTAAGGGAGAGAGAGAGGCTCATGGGTGAATTTCAAGGGAAAGTTACTCAGAAAATGTCCCATCAACATTGTTGAACAAGGAAGGTCAAGCTTTACAGGTAATATTTTCACATGAAGGTTTTATTCTTTATTCCACATGCTAAATCGTAGCTAGCCTAGAGGGTTAAAAACTAACTACACAAAATTCCTCCTGAATCTCAATCTCACATTGTCTCTCTGTTTCTGTCTGCTTTTTGGTTTTGCTT
Organism: Falco peregrinus; assembly: GCF_023634155.1. Lineage (NCBI taxonomy): Eukaryota > Metazoa > Chordata > Aves > Falconiformes > Falconidae > Falco > Falco peregrinus. The sequence goes on from NC_073739.1 coordinate 79,718,965, forward strand.
TAATTGAAATGTAGACACAAAAAGAAAATGTTAGGTTTAAGAAGAGAACTTCTGGTTAAGCAAAAGCCAAAGACATCATTGATAGTGTCTTCTATTAGCAAATGTGAGGCTAAGGATAAACATCTTTTAGATTCAGTTGTGTCGTTGAAAAAGAAAACAAAATCAATTTTTTGTTCATTTCCTTCTTGCTGCACGTCATGTTTTCAAGCCTTATGGTACAAACTGTTTATGACAATTGGGCTACAAGCAGCTCTATTACCAATACCTACTCTTGAAAATCTCCAAGGTAAATGTAACCTTATTCTGTCTGAAGTTGATTGTGGTGAGCACAGACAGGCTACCCTGCTGGCAGGGGTAGCAGGTGGTGAAAAGCAGGGGTAGTGAGTTCAGTGAAGTGTAACTACTTACATTAGCCCTACATACATTAAGAACGTGCCTCCTGTTGCATCTGCAGTGGAAAAACAATATTGGCGGAGCACTAGAGGACAAATGATGATGTAGAAAATATCTATCCAGAGTCCATGGAACATCAGGCTGCTTCCTGAGAGGAGCGATCTGTTGTATTTAATAGTGTCTATGTATGCATATGAGAAGAGAAAGATCAATAACTAGATGAGAAACACCAAGGGTTTATTCATGTTTCTGTTTTTCACTTTGAATGTTTTTTAACTTCAGAAAGTTGAGAATCAGAATATTTCTGAAGCTCCACTTACATTTTGGTGCTCCAAACTGTATCTATTAGTTAAAATAGCAAAGATTTTTACCCATTCATGTGTGAAATCAGATGTGGATTTTTAACCCTGGAATTGACAATGAAAAAAATAGATTAATTACTAGCAAATCACAATATGTAGTCAGTGTTGAAGTGTTCAATTAGTGCATAGGTACAGCAAGGAAAGGAGAAGCATATTTGGTGGCACATATTCTCAAGAACAGCAACAAAATACATTAACTTTGGTCAGTTTTTCTACTGACTTCCTGTGTTTCCCAAACAGGGAAGAATTACAATTTTAGCTCCTGGAACTTCTGAAGTGATTAAAGTCATTATTCAAAGTTGACTTTGAAGTATTTATGACTGCAAGGACTTCCACTACATGATTTAGAAGCTGTAACACCATCTCTGCTTTAACATGAAACCTGGCAAGGTACCATCAGAGCGCACTGTCACGAACGTAACTGGGCACTTTCAGTATTCACCCTGAGGCATCAAAGCTCCAGCAAGATTTCAGTTTGAACTTCAGTGAGAGCACCATTAAACCCTCTGTGAGGAAAGAGGCTATTTTAGCTTTTGACTTCAATGGGAGTTGGATTAGGTATTGATTTATTTGGGAGCTGTGTAGGTAAGAGAGGCAGCAAATTCAAAGACATCTGCAAAGACAATCAGCTAAATCCAGGATGCTTAGAATGGACTTATGAAAAATAGGGGTGTAGGGAGAGCTTCCTAGCACAGATACATGGAGACATGTTTCAGTGATGAGAGTCTGCACTGGAAAAACAGGGAAATTTAAAGCAGAGATTTTCTCATATCAACTCAAACTCGACCCTGAGGTGGAATAGCTACACCCAGGCTGTCTGGTGTCCTAGGCTGATGGTCTGCAGTGTGGTGCTGCTGCCACCAGTCTCTGCTTGCTCCAAAATCTCTGGTCATTACATGCCATATTATGGATGTTTTGGTCCCTTCTTGAAATAAAACTTTATAGTCTCCAACCTTTCTCTACTATTGAAATTAAAAAGAAAAAAATATGTAAAAATTGTACAGTTTTGTGGAGAATTTTTCCTAAAAAGTGAACATAAGTGACAAAAGATGAGCTTTGTTTAAATTGGAAAGCATAATATTTCCAGCTACTTAAAAGTTCAATGCATAGGAATATTTTTATCTTTTTTCCTGAATCTAAAACAACCTTTCAAAAGGATTGAAATTGCCACTTTTTTTTTTAATTTAAAAAAATAATTTCAAACATTAAAAAAAATACTTTTTCTAATTAAGAAAAAATTCAAAATAGAGTTTTTAATTTTGGTGGGTGCGAGGAGAAAAATATTATCAATATCTGAGTATTTTTTTTCTCAACACAGCAAACATTTATTTTTCTAGTAACAAAAACAAATGAGAAAAAAAAAATCAAAGTAAAATAAATTATTCCTCTTGGTTTTACAGCCTATTACAAGAAATCCTGTACAGCATTTTGCTCCTCTTTCCACTAGTAAAAAGCTGCACACATAAACTCTGAATCACCATTTCTCTTCAGCTCTGGGAAAGAAAGTATTTCACTTTTTAGCATTTTAACTCTACAACACAAGACTAAAGTGAATTTAGGAGTAGAATGAAGTAGATGTAGACAGTGAACTATATGAAAGGATAACACAGGAGGTCCCTAACCCATAAAGCCTTACAAGGCTAAGCAAACAGCTAGAGGTGTAATTCCCCTGGTGATTTTGCACTAATGACCACATAGGGCTGAAGTTACTTGCCTCAGTGGGCAAAGATGATGTTTCTTCCCCTTCTCAAACACAAGCACAGATATGTTCAGACATTACCAAATAACAGCTATGATGTTCCTTCTTTCCCCCAGCCAAATCACTGCTGAAGCTATGTGAGGACTATTATGCGCTGAACTCCTTTATGTTATTCTTCTGTTACAATAAAAAATTTTAGGTCACTTAAATTCACCACTTTGAATACGTGTCTTGAAATTCAGCTTAAATTTTCTGGGGAATCAAACACTTTTATAGGAGACGCAGCAGCAAGGCACTGGTTAACTGCTGAGACTGTGTAATTTTGGGTCAAGGAAGAATAATTCAGAGCACCCTTTGATTCCTGAAACTAGGTTGGGTTCACTTTGAAATTGGCCTATATTTCGTTCACATGTAAAACTCAGGCCACAATCCCCCTGAACTATGTTCTGCTTTCTGTACCTTGATGCCATTCTAATTCCTCGCAGCAAACTGTATTTCCCACCATTTGCAGTGCCCAGCAAAGGTGTGTTCAGACCTTTCAGAAGTTGAGATCAAGGTTTCCATGCCTATACTTCCTGAATCTTGTTTGTTGGAAGGATCTTCTGTCCTTGTTGATTAACTCATTCCCGTACAAGTTGCACACCCCCTATGGAAACTCATGAAACTATCAAAACCTTCAAACAGAACCTGACACGTACCTCAGGAAAAGATCAACCAGCTGCAATGCTTTCATTAAACAACAAAAATGTTCAGAGATGGAAAGGGGATGAACTGAGTCAAGTAGAAGAAATTCTTGCATTTAACTCCTTCCTTTGCCTTACTGTATGTGAAACAATTCTCTGACTGATGCTCACACATGCATATACATGTCAGACATACACTGTGTGCTACTTTTGACATGAAGATATGTTCCTTGTGGCTGAGCAGTTGATGTTTAAATATAACATAGTAAGGAAAAGACTGGTAATAAAACACTTGATCTACAAGTAGACCAGCAGATACCTGTAATATATAGAAAAACAGGAATGATAAACACATAAACCAAACCAACAACTGCATGTATTCATTCCACTATTGTGATAGATGTTTTTACATACAAGAGAAAAAGAAACAAACAGCTTTTTATCTTCTACTTGATTATATTTGTCTGTCTATTCTGGTCTGATTTTGAAGTTACAATATACTGCTGAAGCATTTCTTTAAACTTCTTTGTTAATTCATCAATGTTATTCTGCTACTGCTCCCTTTATGTTTGAATAGGGAAGCTTGCTTCTAGCTCTGTGACCCGTATATCTGAGGTTAAAATCTTTAGGTTTATGTCTGATTGACTGATTCACATTGGCAAACTACTCACCTGTCCAGCAGTGTCTAGAATGTCCAAATAAGCTGGCTCGTCATCAATTCGGACTTGAGTTTTATAGGCATCCTCTGAAAAACACAGTGCAGTAAGGGCTAAGCATTGGTTTGGCTCAAAGAACAGAAAATGAAAAATAACTTTGCTAGTTTGGAGTAGACTTTTCAAAAGCTCTCCAGTCTGATCTAACTTTGTTTTCTTTCAAGCAAAAAGACACTTTCTGAAATCCTACCAACACTGCAACGTATTAGCAAAAGAGAGTGATCCAGTCTTTTCTATGACACTACTTCAAAATATTAAAGAAGTAAATTTGCCTCCCTTGGAAAGGGTAGCACAGACCGCAGGTAGTGTTTAAGTCACAGATGTTCAGAGGTGGTGTGCTGGTGCTATGCAGTGCAATGACACTTTCACAGAGCTTTTCCAGCAAATAGTTTCAAACCAAACATCATCTAAATTACTGGGATACTCTCCTGTGGCTAAAAGGGGCTTCTGACTCAGATATGTCAGAACAATTTACTAGACCTCTGTGTATCTCTGCAGATAATGTAAACAGATTTTTTAAAAATAAATTCTGTAATCAGTGTCTTCACACTCATCATGGCTGGAGGGGGAGAGGAGGAAAAAACTGTGCCTGGTGGAGAGTTCCCTTAGCTCATGATTTTCTCAACCTATATTTAGAAGGAGAAAAACAAAAAAGGTGAACTGTTTGCATGAATTGTTTTCCTCACATTTCAGTTTAATTCCTTTCTCAACATTTATACTTTCTTCCTAAGATTAAACAGAGCTTAGATACCAGGCCATGTTTATACTTGAAGTAGTCTTGGAAATTATCCATGTTGTTTAATTAAATAATAATGCATAGCACCCTGAGTGGGTTTGGTGGCTGATATTATTCTTTGACTGTGCACTGAGGTGTGAAGACAAGACAAGTGCATTTAATGCATCTGAGAAGTTTCATTAATCATTATGAGCATATGGGTGGCCCTGTGCAAAGATTCAATCCTGCAAGCCTGGCTGCCAGAGACCCTCAGGACTAGGCTCACAATAACTATTGAGATAATATTTGGATTATAGTATTCTCAGGACATTCCAATTTGTCACACACACACACACACATATATAGATTGCATCACATGACACTTTATGAAAGTATGTAAAAACCTGCTTCCTACCTCCACAAAGGAACAACTAAAGCATTCAGATGTGAAGGATTCAGGATGGCCTAAACTCAGCCCACTCCTGCACAAGTGACAAGCTGTCTATAATGTCACATCCAGTAGTTTCAATAATTGTCTTGCTTCTTATAGAATCATAGATAATTTTAGGTTGTAAAAGGCCTTTAAGATCATGAAGTCCAATTGTTAACCCAGCGCTGCCAAGCCCACTAAACCATGTCCCTAAGCACCACATCCACATTCCTTCTAAATACCTCCAAGGATGGTGACTCCACCACATCCATGAGCAGCATGTTCCAGTGCCTGACAGCCCTTTATGTGAAGACTTTTTTCCTAAAAACCAATCTAAACTTCCCCTGGCACAACCTGGGACTGTTTTTAATTATCCTGTCGGTTGTTATCTGGGAGAAGAGACCTAACCTTCCTGCCTACAACCTCAATTCAGGTATTTGTAGAGAGCAAGGTCTCCCCTCAGCCCCCCCTCTCCAGGCTGACCCCCCAGCTCCCCCAGCCGCTCCCCACAGCACTTGTGCCCCAGCCCCTTCCCCAGCCCCCTGCCCGGCTCTGGGCACGCTCCAGCCCCTCAGGGTCTGTCTGGGAGCGAGGGGCCCAGAGCCCACCGCGCCATTCCAGGGGCGGCCTCCCCAGTGCCGAGGGCAGGGGGACGGGCCCTGCCCTGCTCCCGCTGGCCACACCACTGCTGGCACCAGCCAGGATGCTGCTGGCCTCCTTGGCCACCTGGGCACACGGGGGGCTCATGCCCAGCCGGCTGCCGACCAGCCCCCCCAGGCCCTTTCCCCCCAGGCAGTTCCCAGCCCCCTGCCCCAGCCCGCAGCGCTGCGGGGGCTGGTGTGACCCACGGGCAGGGCCCGGCACTGAGCCTGGTTGAACCTCACACAACTGGCCTGGGCCCATCGCTCCAGCCTGCCCAGATCCCTCTGCAGAACCTTCCTGCCCTCCGGCAGACCCTGCTTGATGTTGTCTACAAACTGACCGAGGGTGCACTTGATCCCCTCATTCTGATCATTGACAAAGACATTAAACAGCACTGGCCCCAGCACCGAGCCCTGGGGATCACCACCTGTGACCGGCCACCAGCTGGCTGTAACTCCATTCCCCACCACTCTCTGGGCTCGACCATCCAGCCAGGGTTTTACCCAGCAAAGAGTACATCTGTTGAAGCCATATGCAGCCAGTTTCTAAAGGAGATGCTGTGGTAGATGGTGTCAAAGGCCTAAGAGAATAAAGCCTAGGTTGACAAGATCCAGTCTTTCCCTCGTCCACTAGATGGGTCACCTTGCTGTAGAAGGACGTCAGGTTCATCAAGCAGGACCTGCCTTTCATAAACCCATGCTGGCTGGGCCTGATCCTCCAGTTGTCCTGCACATGCCTTAGCTCAGCAAATTACTAAGGCACATACCTTGCTTCAAACAAATACCTAATTTCATTGATAATAGGATGACCCAGAGACTTAATTAATTGTATGATACATTGCCTTGCTGAGAAAGCCAGAGCTCTCCAAACAATGTAAATTTCAGTTAATAGACCTCTTTCTAGAGATTGCTGAACAAGAAACTCAATGCCAAAGAGGGACTATATGGAGTGAATTAGTCTAGTTACAATATAAGTAATCTATTATGACATTACAATAATACATGCAGTAGATTTTTTCTTTTTTTTTTTTAATCTTTTTCCCTAACTAAAAATGAAAAGATAAATATAAAAATATGTAAAATAAATTATGGTATTTCCTTCATATTAATTCTATTAATACTATAAGGTATTATTAATATATATCCATGCAGGTGGGTGCCCATTTGCATTACATTCATGCATACGTAATTAACATATGACTTGCATAAATTTAGCCTGTATTCTTGGCTTTGCAGCTGGGTACTTTAAAGCTGATATGCTGTGGTCCTGTCTGTCTACTTGGTCTAAGTTTTAATGCAGTAGCTTTAAAACAGTGCAATGCAGAAAGACATTTGTATACTTAAATGGTACTTGGGATAAAAATGAAGCTGGAACCTAAATAAATCATTCTTATTTGTTAAGGAAATGAATTGGCTTAGTTATATCTAAAAGACCCACCGACCTCTGGGTGTAAGTCATAGCTTTCAGTAAGTAGTTGTAAGATATCTACATCGAATACCCTCCTGAGCAGCTCCAGGTTTACCCTGATATCACAACACTGTAATCAGTAAAGTTTCAACTTAAAGCTGGAGCAGAGTAAGGCTGTTTGTAACCCTTTTAATTTGCAAAGATAACACAGAATGTACAAACCCATGTTATTTTTTTTTGTTCTCTCAAACTACTGACCTTAAAACACTTCCACAAAGATGTGCCAGAATCACTGTTCCATTTTCATTATTAATATATGCTAACATCTTCTGTTAGCAGTAGTGAAAAATATTCTGTTTAGCATTTGCCAAATACATGAATATGAATGGTTTTCTAGGCAACTGATTTCGGAAGATGCTTTTCACTTGTAGTATTTGCCTTTTTCCCAAGAAATGGTGGGATCCCAAGGGATGAAACAAGGAGATATGACTTTCCTTTGCAATATTCCTTCTCTGCACATGTGCAAAAAGCAGGATAGTATAGATATTAGAAAAGCTTAACAATATCTTCAATTGGGGTGTGAAAAGCAGGGATATCCTCAACCTGTATTTGAATGGAAAATATATGGGAGATTTAAGGACCACTTTTCTCATGGTGCTCATTTAAAAGGAAGTCCTAAAGCCCACACTTATCAAGGGAATTGATATCTTGAGCCAACACGCTCATACCAGAGACCAGACCATAACACCCATTTATGACCTATCAGCTTTTAATGCTCAAACACAACTAAGTCTTTTGAGAGGCACTATTTTTCCATTTACCATGTGTATTGACTCATCTCCTGGGCTACTAGGATAATGAATTTTTCCAGCAAGGGAGGTAGAAGGAAGACACATAAATGGAAAACCAGGTCTCCCACCTCATGTCATATGGACCCAGAAGACAAGCGAGAAGTGGAAGAGCTGTGCCATTTAGTTCTGGTCTACAGACAACATTTTTAAACTGGGACCTTTAGTAGGGGCTGTAGCAATAGAGCAAAGGGTGATGTTTTTAAACTAAAGGTGGGTAGATTTAGAATAGATATAAGGAAGAAATTCTTCCCTGTGAGGGTGGTGAGACACTGGCACAGGCTGTCCAGAGCAGCTGTGCGTGCCCCATCCCTGGCAGTGCCCATGGCCAGGTTGAGTAGGGCTTAGAGCAACCTGATAGAGTGGAAGGTGTCTCTGCCCATCATGGCAGGGGGTTGGAACTAGATGGTCTTTGAAGGTCCCTTCCAACCAAAACCATTCTGTGATTCTATGCTTCTATTATTTCCTCTAGGGAAGTAATGGAAATACATCTAAGTGAGGGATTACATGGACAAACGTCTTTATTGTACTCAGTTGGACAACGGAGTGGAAGCATTAACTGGAAAAAAAAAGCCTCCTAGAGACCAAGAGCTGGATATGTCTCTATGCCAGGCCCAGTTAATTATTTTTTTAAAAAAATATTTTATTAGCAGCTATAATGCTAAGCAGAAACCTGGTGTCTTCACATACTCCCTACAGAATTTCAGAAGGGACTACAATGTGGCTAGCCTTTTTAGTCCAGACATAGTACACATGATGGCCACATTAAGGAAACAGAAACTTGAGATCTGAGACAAGCACAGTTTTACATGTGGGCTGAGAACAGAAGGAAAGATGTTCCACTGAAATAGCATCTGAGTGTATATAAAACACAGCAGGAGTGTCTTCATCAGGAGCACTAGCAAACTCACAGTCTAATTGCCTCTCCTTAAAAATTATTCACATTATTACAAATGCTGTTGGGTATATTTACACTAGTCACAGTGTTTGAGTACATTACGTTTTCTTTCACCTAATTAATTTGTAATAGTAACATAATGTTCCCTTTAAACTTAATTGGGAGCTGCTAAGCCATGTGTATCTGGACTTTACATCCTGCAGTTCTAAGGACTGAAATTTATTAAAAGGCCAAACTCCAGCTGCCATTTCAGTAAAGCATTAAGGTAACATACAAAAAAAAGACAAGAATAATTATCAGACATCAGACAATAAATCAGACAATAACTATATTTCTTTTATTAAGTTCAGTATTACTCTTTTTCTGGGGCTAACTGTAAGGCCTCAGCTTTTCGTTTAGGTAAAATGTATCAGAAAGATTCAATATAATAACAACCAAAAGAAAAAAGTGGAATGATTTTATTGACATTGCCATAAGATATAACCATGGTTAAAACATAGAGTTCAAGAATGAACATTTTATAGGGTACCAAAGAGAAAACTGAAATAAAAACTCCTGCATCCTTATAATCTGTATAATATGTGAATGCATAAATATATGAGATGGATACTTAAAATATCTGGTAAAACATTTTTTTTTTTACATGATCATTTACCTTTTTCATAGAGAATATGGACTGAGGAATTTTGTATCTTAGAAACATTAAAAATAAAAATTAAAAGAGATACAAATTTCAGATTAAAAAAATTATACTGCTTGCCTTGAATTGTTACTGACCATTTACTTTTTTCCAGGATGGGAAAAAAAAACCCAAACCCCAGCCTTCCAAATGTTTTCTGAATGACACCTTTTCTTTTTTATTATTAATTCTTTCCTCCTTTACTGAATATCTTATTGATATCAACAAAGAATGTTTTTTTCAAAAGGCATTTTTTAACTGTTTTTTTTCTTAATTGATTGTCCTTTATAGTACTTTGTAAGAAAAGAAAAAAAATTCTTCCTTAAGCCTTTTTTTATCTGGCTCTCTTTTTGTAAAATGACTAAATCCTTGTTTTTCAGCTTTCCTTTTTTTATAGGATAGCATTCTGGAGACAGAAGTACAATAATTAATGCAAGATTGTGTTGCGATCAGTTATCTTAGTGCTGGAGAAGCTAGATTCATAAAAAATATATCAAAGCACTTTTTCAGCTATGAGCAGGTAACTGCTTCATGACAAATAGATTTGGATGGTGTACGATTTAAAGGGGAGTTGGAATGGGCTTTTCATCTGCATTACAGACATGTTCCAGTACCTGAAATATAGGTCAGCTGCCTCTTTCTTCCGTTTCTTAATTCTGCTCTATATTCCTTCCAAATAAATACTCTCTTCTCTGTCTTAGACACTATCAATTGCAGATAAACCCAATCGGATTCTCACATATGTAGATGAGCCAAAAGATATTTGATTTGGCTAAGGAGGTGCCAAACTAGTGAAAGGAAGTCCAAGCTCTGTCAGCCACACCTGGAGTTCTGCCTTGTTATTCTCTCTGTGTGCCAGAGAGAGCAGGAGACCCAGCTCTTGATGTGCTTAGATTATTTGCTACATACGCATTTTAATCCAGAGATGCTCCTGAATGTAGGGTTATCATGAGCCTTTGTCTCGATGTGTGCTGTTTCTATTTATAACAGAGAATTTTTAAATAAAAAGAAAGTGGATGAACAGCAACTTAAACCACTGTACCAACTACTACAGGTAAACTCTGTCTATGTGAGATAAAAATATGCATGTCATAGGAATTGCCCATCAAAATACATTGGTCTAACAATTTCCCTTAGCATATAATTATTTTCCTGGAGTATGAGTGCGTTATAATTTGGGTGAGCATTGCTATCAGCATTTTGCAGACAAGAACACCAAGTCACAGAGGTTGCCTTCCTATGAGCTATGCACACATGATAAGCAACGAATGGCTTATAATAGTAGAACTGACAGCTTTGATTGCCTGGTATTCTGTAAATCCATAGGTAGCTGTACCCTGAAAATAAGGCAAGTAGGGAAATTAGTACTAGACTAGTAGCCAGGATACTTAAATATCCCATTTCCAGTTCTGTCTAGTTTTACATAATTCTACTTTATAACAGCAATTAAAGAGACTTCAGATTATTCTTTCCAGTGCTACTGCTTTTTATTTCTCAGCGTTGAGCTGTGTTTGCCATTATGCTGTCATTTGTTTAGCTTGGTAAGGTCTTTGTCAGGTCTTTCAGGCTTTGCTCAGTTTTACGTTAACAGCAGAAGTTGCCTGCTCCCACATATACAAGTGATGGTAACAGACATCATCATTCCAGGTAGAAGAATCCTGATAATGCTTTTCAGGACAGAGCACAAATGACTGCTGCCTTGCCAAATGCATGGACAGAAACCCTTCCTTCAGTAACCACATGCTTTGAACATCTCTGCTGTTTCTATGAAAGAGAAGTAGCTAAGTAATGCAGCATTTATTACAGATGGTACCTGTCTGCTAGCTTTACTCCTATAGAAAGACTATAGCTAAGGCCTTGAGAAAATTAAAATAATCTAAGAAAAAAACAAAGTCATGTTAAGTGCGTATCATAAAAGGAATGCATATATTTATTCATTATACATTCAGCTGCATGATGAGAAACACAGACCTTCCTATCTTTCAGTTTTCGCTTTAGCATTCAAATTACCATAAACATATTTTCAGATAAAATATTAAACCAAGGTCTCAGCTACATATGTCTTCTGAAAAGATTCTGTAACATTGTTTCCAAACAGCCCTGATAAATTCAAATGTATATTACTGTTATACATTCCAATTCTCCTTATTAATTTCAGGTGAAGATGCAATTCTTCGTTTCTTTTATTTAGCTTTTCTTCAGTATTATGACATGCTCTTAACTACTGCATTCTGTCTTGGAGGTTCCTGTATCTTCAATGACACATAAATCTTTCATTGTTCATGAGATAATTCACAATTTCAAGAACTAACAATGAAAACAGAAATGCAACAAAGTACTTCTATTTTCTAAGTCTGAAAATAAAAGAGCAGAACAACTAAAATAACTTTTAGTTGATTTTGTCCTCCTGAAACAAACACTGGTAATATCTTCAGTGGAAAGCAGAAGCATAGCTAGACTATGCCTGGATCCTCAAATAAACTTCTGCACTTAATCCTGCTACCATCAAGGAAAACTGGTATCTAAATACCTGGAGGTGACAGGGCCGATATTACCAGTTGAGCATCCAGAATCGCTGCAACAGAATAAATATTTGAGTTTAAGTCCAGTAAGTCCCTTGAAGGCTGACTATTTGTTATTAGTTGTTTTTAACTGAGCCACCTTCATTGCAATATGCTTGTCTCCCTCCTCTGACTTAGGCTGTGACTGTCATTGCCTGCACTCTGTCTGCATCTGGTTATAATAATAAAGCTAAAAGCTTCCTCAGCCTAATGAGAATTCTGTTTGGTTCTCACCTCACCGCAGTCCTCCTCTTCTAACACCATTATGTATCTGTCTTAAAACAGCTGCTCTCAAATTAAGTTTCCCCTTCTTGTTGGGCTGCCTAATGTTTCAGATCTGTGCTCTGCAGGGCAAGACTGATAACACAAAGCTGCTGAAGGAGCCTGATTGATTTTCAGCTTTGGGTACTTACGTGGCAGGTTTCTTGGTGACCTGAAATGCACCCAGTGCCTTCCAAACTGGGAAATGGCTTATCCATTGCACTTCCGTTGTCTTCTTTATTATTTTTTTTCTTTTCTTTTTTTTTTCCCCTCTAGTTGTACCTACAGATATGTAGAAGCACCTCTTTTTCAATGTCAGCTTGCAGTTCCGTTATTGTGGTACCCTTTCATTCTCTGCTGAAAAGCAGTGGAAGCAAGAGCAACTTAATCTCAGTTCAGTGGTAAGCACACAAAAACGAAGCATCACCTGTGCTTTACAAGGTTGTGTGTGAACAGAAATCTGAATGAATTGAACTTTTGGGTCTGTTAAATCTGGTTTGTCTTCTCCCTTTGGGTCCTTATTATCATGATGTTTACTAACAAGACAGTTGGAAAAGGAGGCAATGGCCTGGGTGGCTTTCAAGAACCAGAATTAGAGTAATTTTGTTGCACAAAGTATTTCAGGGAAGAGGTTTTCATCTACATGCACTTGTCAAGAGATAGGCAAAGCACAACATACAACAGAAAATCAAGATAAGATACCAATTTCAGGCAAAGAAGGTCAAACGTGTAAGACCTAAGTGGCCAGCAATGCAAACTCATTGCATACATACATATAAAGTGTCAGGTGTGTGTCAGGGCTTGAAGCTTTTATATGGCGCAAATAAATTGTAACAGTATATGTGAGCATAACGCCCTCAACCTGTATTCATAGTAGCAAATGCTCCACAGAAGTCAACCAAAGCCACCCACCATTCACAACATTACTGATTACAGGAACCACCTCTCCACTGCTGCTTGCCCCCCCTACAGTGACCACTTTCTCGCTGTTGACTTGGATGCCTCAGTTCATTTACTTGGTTCCCAACTCAGTATTCTGATGCAATAAGCCAAGAGATCTTTCTAAACTGAGTACTGATATTTATCCATTCCCATGAGGTACTTCATTGTAGGGAGATTAGCCATATACAGATATATATATATCTGTGTGGGGGTTTATGTATTTGTGCATGTACCTGTGTATACAAACACAAAGAGGCTTATAAGGCTGAGAGTATCTGAAAGTGCAAAAAGAAAGCGTTGTAAATTAATGCCTATATGGAGTACCTGCAATGTCTCAAACTACTTACCTAGTCCTGAAAATAAACAAGTCCAGGAGCAGATTGAAAATTAAACACAAAAAATCCACTACAAATCTCTTCTGTTATAGAAATGTAGGCTTTTTTTTTATTATTATTCTACTACAGTATATATTATTTTTTTTGCTATTTGCAACTTTTTCCTAGTTGCAAATATGCATTTTCCCCCTTGAAAATGTAATTATTAATAAAAGAAAAATGCATGTTCACAAGAGCCCATGAAAACAGAATCCATAGGAGTTCTAATCAAGTTTTAACTACAATTCATATAAAAAAAAATGAATTCCTTCCTTCTTATAGACTTATGGATTGAGAAGCTGATTGCATTCTTATATAACAACATATTGTGAAATGTAGGATTCCGTGGGATGTAGTATAGGTCACCTCCTATAAATGATGGGATTCTGTAGAGAGGCTGGGAAACAGCAGAGAATTGGGTAAAGACAAAGTCTTATAATCTGAATAGTTTGGCCTAGTACAGTAACTATCAGCCATGGAGCAAATGCTGTTATCAAGAAAGCCACCATTTATGATTTTAATCTGCAAGCATGCACAGATGTGACTAAATTTGTATGAACAGCTACACAGGCTATGACTTGCTGCCCAAAAAATTCACTGAGCTATTCTTTAGGCTGTACTGTAGTCCTTCTAAATAGCTAAATGTTGCTTATAAAGTGTTCCACTCATGTGAATAAGACTATTTGAGTAAAAAATATTTTTCTCAGAACGAGTTCTCAAATAGAAAATAGGATTTCTTACAAACGTTAGCATTTTCGCAAATCAAGGCTAAAGATAACTCGGGCAAACCTTTCCTGCAGCATTTGCTTTTCTGTTAGAAGCCACTTTAATTTAGATAATGCTACTAATATTTAATAAAGGCATATCATTACTTTCTCTGCTTCCAGAAAAAAATGTCATTTACTTCAAAGTTGTACATGAACAAAGCGAGCAAAGTACTCCTGTTTAATCAAAACATGATAATTAACAGGAGTCCAAGTACCCTTATCTTGGGGAACAAGAATAGCAGGTAGCAATTTCACTACTCTTTCAAGTCCATGGTTGTGCTACTGAGTGGGAGGATGTGACTTCACTTCTTACCATGTCAGGAGGAGTAATTAACAAGTTGACTACATCTGCATGGCTATTAGCAGCGATGTTGCCTTGGATTTAGTAAGGTGTAGATGGCTGCTGGCTTCCATGAAAGAAAGGTTAATGGAAACATTTGTCCTGTGATGAAGAATTTTGAATAGAGCATGATAAATCATCCAATTCTAGGAAATGATAGCATCTGTGCCTCTTCCAATTTCAAAAATCACTTAAGGAGTATTTTTACAAATCATGATATACAAGGAATAAGTAAGCACGTTTTCCACCGATGACCCTATTTATGGGTTGCAAGCTGCTTCTAAGTTCATGATCCTAATAATTATTATCATCACAGTATGTGGGTTGTGATATCTATGACAGAACTACTGGGCTAAAGCCACAGAGTGACTTAGGTGTTCACTGTAACTTCAGTCATCTAATTCCTAGGACCTTTGAATCCCCTCAGTTGCCACATAACATTCCACCCTGCTTTAGCCCTAAGAAGCTAAACTTTCCTTTAAAGTATTTCACATTTGAAAGCATTATTTATCTGACTAACCTGAGATGCACATGTTAGGGTGAGATGAATCATGCTATAGAACTTCAGCACATTTACATTATGAATTAAAACCCACAACCTGTGTGTGACTTCACTGTGGTTTAATATTCCAGATAAACTTAAAAACTCTCCTGCCTTAACGTCACCAGCCAGATGGACACTTTGCTCACGGTTAAACCCAGTCAGGATCTATAGGCTAGGAACTGAATTCCTCAGATTATATTAGTGGTTCAATCCAATGAGAATATGAAACTCTACTAAAAAATGTACAATAGCTAAGAACCTAAGAATGAGATGCTGTCCCAGTTTTCTATGACAGGTCAATGTTTGGAGTATCACTGTAGGCCTGAAAAGCTCTGCTCTGAGGACAAGCTCTTCTGTGATAAGAAGCACCCTTCAACTCCTTTTCCCACTCCAATTTATTAGGTGGATCAATTAGAGACTTGATGAACCAAAGCATGGGGAACTGAGGGTTGTTGCACTGAGTCAAATCAAAAACACCTGTTGCTGAGATAAAGGTCTTCTACCTGTATGAAGCTTAGAGTAAAAAAAAAATATAAAATGGCCTATTTTGTGTAGAAGAGGAAAAAATATTTTTACAATGGTTTATAATCTTAGTGGATTCTATATTTTTAATATGGTATATATAATTATGAAATAATTTCCATTAAATTATTTCATTATTATCATTATTACTAGTATTAATACTATTAAAAGATTTACCACATACATGCTTTTATATTGTTACAGTTATAAGAAAAGGCTTTTTCTTTCCTTCCTAAATTTTGACCTGGCTAATCAGCGCATAAGTATAAAAGCCACCAGGTCACACTTCTATACAGTTTTTGGTTGTTTTCCTTCTCTCTCTGTTTAACAGATATACAATTAAAAGTCAGAGGTCTCTAGAAGGAATAGAAGGGCTCTACACTATGCTCTAATCTTGACACTCTATTCAGTGGAGAAGATGGCCAAGTCAGGATTGTACCTTACCTCTAACACAAAAAGAGTTAATGGATGATAGGAAATAATAAGTATTAACCGTTAAGAGTTAATGTGAACAAGCAACACAGGTCTCATGGCAACATGCAGAAGAAACACTTTTGTCTCATGTTCTAGCCATGGTAAGCAGATGTTGGGAAGAGATGTTTGAGAAATAAAGAGTCATTCACCTGTTTGTTTGCTTTCTGAAACATGGGAGAAGAGGAAGTCAGATCACTGACCAGATTATCATTTAAAGTCATTCTGATTAAATAAATGCTCCAAATGAGAATACAAAAAGTAGAGCCGCAAAAGTTCAACAGTCCTTTTAATCCATTTTCCTCTTTTGGAGAGTGACCAGTAGCCCAAGGAATCCTACACAATGAGTTTTGCTTGACATATTTTGTCAGCTTCGAGTTGTTTGCACTTCAAAGACCTTTCTGAGGTGGAAGCAAAATCTTCGTTTTCAACAGCCTTTGATGGATATCTACAGTTTTGGCACAGGTCGTTATCGGTATTCTTTTTGATAAAAAACTTTGACCCGAGAAGAAATTTTGGCTCAGGAGCTGGTCTCTGATAGTGACCCTGCATCAGATGGTTGACTCAGTTTTCACGTATTGCCTGTCCCAGAAATAAAAGGATCTCTTCTCTCCTCTCATTCTTGCTTATGGTCCCATTTCCCCCTATGTGGTTTTACACTATCCCTTTTGCCACTTTTTGAGCTTGCAGAATTGATTTTACCGCAGTGATTAAACTCACTACCCTGGTAGACATCTATTCTGTGTTGGGGTGGCTTAGTTTTCTTCTGGACTACTGTTGAATCAGCTTGAAAAAAATTGTCAGATGAATGCCAGAGAGCCAACAAGGCTGGGAGAAGGGCAGAGATGAAGAGTGGGACCTCGTCCTTCTCCACAGAAATGAGTTGTTAGATTTGTCTCACCTCATCTGACAAAACTACAGTCTGTTGCAGAGCCACCAAAGTCTGTTCATAGCTGGTGAAGGTTTGTGCATCATTCTTTGTCCATGGTTTAGGGTAACGAAATTAGATAGCTCTACACCGGGTTTCCTCTATGCACTATGTCTTTGCCTGACACCTCACAGTATACTACAGACTCATAACTAGCTACTGCTTGGTACCACCATGGCTGAAGCAAATGTGTTAGTGTAGCCGCTTCGGTAAATTTTCTAAGGGCATGAGTGACACAGACAAACAACTGCATTTCTAAGACTAAATGGCAAGTCTAAATGTTTTTCAAAGTGTTCTGCTTAACCTCTAACCTCTGAGCAGATGTTTGGTGAAATGATAAGGGAGAAAATGACAACTTTAGGAACAGCTTTCAGACGCACCTACTCCCTAGGAAGATACAGACTGTGTTTGCTTGTCTGCTAGTGTTTATTATCAGAGATATTAGCAAAGGAAAATTACTGGATTACGCACTGTTTCCCGAGTCTTTGAAAATGCTAAAAGACAGCAAGTTGTCACCTGGTATAAACAGTCCTGAAATAATTGCATGATGAGTTGCATTTCTAAGAAAATATGAATGTGACAAAGCAGTAGCAGACGTAAGTGTGTGTCCAGGATTTTAGAGGTGATTAATCTTGAGTATGGACAGGGAAATGTAATTGTTTGCTTTGGTTTTTTCTTACATGAACTCTGCAAACTGTTTTGAACTGAATAATTGACTTGTTAAAGCAAAGTCCCAAGAAAGGAAGCTTAACAGCAGAGCTGGAGATCATGTATTTGCATGACACCGCATATTTAGAATGTGGCCAGGCTGTTTCATTAATGAGGAAAATACTGAAGTTCTCAGCAGAAGAAGGAGTAAAGAATCAAAGTTCGTCTTGAGTTGAGAATGCATCTAAAGTTAGAGGATATATCTCAGACTGAAATGTTGCGAGATGATCCATTAATCTACTCTTTAGACAGAAGCTACCACCTTTAAAAAAAAATATATTTCCAAGAGAAATGGGATTTATTATTTTTTTTAATCAAATTGTTTCCATCACAGAGAATAAAGATCTGCTATGATCTTCCAGGCTCCATTCTCCATGGCTTCGAATAATTTCTATTTCCCTTCATGGTGGGATATAACAACAACCTTAAACAGAAGGTATTTTGCTGCCTCATTGAAATCTAAACTAACTGAGCAGCTTAGGTGCCTTTTGCATTGTCGGTTTCCTAATACTCCTCCTCCTCCTCTATTCATGGGGGTTATTTTCAGTCTTACAGTGGGAGCGCCTGTGCTGCCAGACACATGCCAATGTTCCCTATTCTTTTGTCACTTAACGAGGATTCTGCATGGCAAGTCCTACTCTGCATTTTCCTCCCTTCACTGCAGGCCATCATACAGGCATTCTGAAAGATATCATGCTGCTCTGTGAAAGTCCCTGCTCTGGCAAGCCATCAGGGAAGGCACTGCAATTCAGCTTCAGGCACTTACATTTAGACAGCTACACACTATATGTCTACGTGCAAGGTAAGTATCTAAAATCCCCTTACCCTTCATGGAAGTATAGACACTATTCAGTTGCCTGTACATGACACTTGCCTTTTGATGTGGTCTCAGGAACCCTGTCTGGCTTTCATTTACTGGACTAGAAGAGATCTGGTCCACCTGATCCTATGTCACACACACTGGGGACCAGGTGACGATGACACAAGACCTGTGGGAGATCCACAGCCTTCTAGATCAGGATCCAGGACCAAAGCAAGATAGTGTAGGACACCCCGAATGGCTCTCAAAGCCTGTTATAAGGGAAGTGAGCAAAGACCTAGATCTCCACTCCTAAATATCCCTGAACCCCACATAACTGGAACCTAGATACACAGCTTTTGTGTAGACATTTTAATTCAGGTGTCTGAATTAATTATGTAAGTCTTGAATCTGAAATCTTGAAATATGAATTAATGAAGTGAGTCTTACTCCTAACATAGCAGGCATAATCACTGTTTGCTCTTCATGTAGGTTAGGTCAGAACGCTTTATACCGAAAGTGAGTATTAACATCTTAATGTGACATATAAAGTGGATAATATCAACAGATAGGAAAAACAAACAAGCAAACAACTAATAATAAAACATGGGTTTAAGAATATCATTCAAATGCAGACACCAGTAGTCCTACATAATCTTCATTGCTCATTTTAAATGATGATGAATATGGAACACAAATGTAGCTATGTCCATACAATCAGTCTGAATAGCCTTGGAGACAGTGTTTAGAGACAAATAGTACTGCTTCCAGATCATTTGATAAGAGTTGTTTATGCAGTCTCAGATAAGGCTAATAAACATATGGAGAATGATGAATGAAAGGTGATTGTGACTATTTAGCTACTGATTGTATGATTTTAAATAATAATAATAATTTTGGAGCTCAAATCCAGTTGTGGTTTGTTCAGTCCATCACAAATACTTTATCTACTCTGGGAAAATGGGAATGACAATATGAGAATGAAATTAGGGATGGAATATATACATATATATGTTCTAGGTGACTAGAAATGATCTAGAAAATTTTGTACCCTAAAAATGCATTTGAATAGAATTTTTGTGGCAAGATGCCCCTCTCCTGCTCTAGGAGATATGTCTCATCTTAGTCTTTTTTCATTCTGTCATTACTAATGAGTTTGCATTTCCCTTGCTTTATCCTTTTTCATTATTGTACCTTGAAAACAGTTAGAATATTCTTTATAACACAGACATTTTTTTGTACGTATTTTATAACCTCAGAATATTTTCAGTCACATTTTATCTTTTTTTTTTTTTCTCAAATTCACCCACGCATTTCCACTGTCTTATTAAAGATGAGTTTAAATGTGTTTTATTTGATGCATTGGTGAATGCATTACTTCGTTAGGAAACCTCATGGAAATTCATGTGCTTAATGCTAGAGTGCCTCCCATCCCACACCCATTTCAATTAAAGTTTGACATTGACACAGTCTTAATGCCCTCAACTGCTCATTTGACACAATCTTATTCAGTGGTATCTCACCAAAACAGGAAGCTGCTTTCGCATCTCGTTTGCATTATGTATTCATTTTAAGATTAGTCACATGGTTAATGAGCATCTTGGAGGCTGTCCAGTTTGCTACACTATGTCATGGTTCCTTTCCTGCCACTCTACTTACATTAACTCTCTGTGATATTGCCAAAGACTGTACAGAGTGTAAATTGCTCTTATCCATTTGTTCCAGAAAACGATCACATCCACTGCCACTTGGAAATTGTTCCCATTGTTGACTACAATTAAATATTAAATGTGAGCTGAAATAATTTCATTTTCATGAAGTACTAACCTTTGAAATTTTGCCCAGTTACAGCCTAATACTAAAAGAATTTCATCCTTCCCCTCCCCATTTACTTACAAAACAAATACATATCTGTCTCAAAATTCTGAACTGCAACATCTGTAGCAAGCCTGAAACAAAATCATTATTCCTGTTTTATCTTGAAGTGGCATTAACTCAAAGTGACAGCATTAAAATTAGCACTTCAGGTAGCACTTAATTTTTTAATCAATGTTTACTTTATATTTTAAACAAATACTGACACCTATTTGTGTATTTATTTGTATGAATATTTATTTATATCTATATATAATGTCTGGAGTTTGAGGTTCTCAAGATCTTACCAGCTTTTCCAAAGACAACCAGCAAAAACAAAAGACAGTTTCATCCCTCAGAAGGTATCATTTATTGTCATCATTTATTTTGACACGATATGTCTGATCCACACTGTACATATGACTTCTCTGAATAAATTCCTAAGTAAACAAAAATGCACCACTTAAAAAACAAAGAAACAAAACAAACAAACAAACAAACCAGAACAAAAAGCAGCCTCTTCCCTCAAATAACCCCATACTAGTCTTTAAAAATTTCGTGGACTTTAAAAAGTATTGGACGAAGCATCACAACATCCAGAAAATTCATCAGAAGTGTATATATCCCTTCTATAACTTATAAACACAGAAAGAAAAACATGTAAATAATTCTATTTGCAAAGCTCTTTTAGGATCAAAGTTAGCATGTTTGAAATATATGTATGTATGACATACAAATCTATGAGCACATGCATCACATAATACAGCAACTGAAATGTCCTTTCAACAAAAAATTCTACATCATCTCATAGCAGCAGCAGCTTTCTGTGATCAGGATTCCCTGTAATATTTCAAAAACGTCAGTGGATAACAGAAAAAAAGTTGTAAGAACAAAGCACCATTATATTCCAATTGTTTATTTCTACTGTATTACTACAGATATGAGTCACTGTAGCAAAAGGAATCTCCATTGCATTGGCAGCGTAACTTGAAACCACAATAAAAAAGAGTGATAGGGAAAGAGTGTGACATTCCTAGAGACTGTCACAAAAAAGGGAAAAACAATGCCTCTGGATTTTTAAAGCTACGGAATTATTAGAATAAATTCCTAGCCCTGTGTTTGGAGGGAAGCAGAAGTGGGAAGGGGAAGCACATTTGGCAGCATATTGAAGTGAAAGGACTTATCTGTATTCTCTGATCAGAAATAGCAAGCAATTTTCACTACATCCCCATGCTGGACTAGACAAAAGAGAAACATATTCTCATCTTTAGACTCCCCTTAAAGCTTACTGTCTTATCAGTTTGCAGATGAGATATAAAATAAAAATAGAATAAGGAGAAAAAAACCCTCCAACTTCTAAAAATCTTCAAAAGTCAATTGCCCATGGGTATGATTCTATGGACCAAGGAGTAGGCTGGGACATAAAGTGTACCCTTTATAGCAAAAAAATCAAACTTCAAAACATTTCTTAGGATTGAAAGGACTTCGGCTTTTAGGAAATAAAACATGGAAACCAGTTGGCAGCCATTTATTTCTAAACCAAAGCAAAGCCAGCTTCCTTGTTTCAGGTTTTTTATGTGTTCCTAACTGACCATACAAGATGGTTTTGTGGATCCCCTGTGTGAACTGAGTATGGCTTGGTTCGGCTTTTCAAGTAGAATGCCAACCAAATTATATCAGTCCTCTGGTCATGTGCTCTGGGAACGGTTTAGTGTCCCCTGTCTTTTTGCCCAGATGTTAATATATTTCACAAGAATCTACAGAAATAGAAAACCAATTGAATTTATTATTCCGCTCCTATGTCGATGCTTAAGGTGGACAAAGAAAAGTGAAAATGGTCAAAATGATCGTAAACATTTAGTAGCCCCAGGGGTCACTTAAGTCTTGCCAATAAAACGGAAAGGCTTCTGGAATTTCAAAGACAATGATGTTATTTACAAAGGCCTCTCCATTTCACAGCTCTCTGCCTATCTGTTTCTATTAGGACAGCTCTTACAGAAAGCCCCATCAAGCACAAGGAGGTACAGCACCAATTCTGTCAATGCTAACTACTTAAGTCATGGTTAAATTTGCACAGTTGAGCATTGTGTTCACTGCTGCCACAATTACACATCACAGAAAACATAGAGAATAGAGTAGCTAGTGCAAGAACTTTAGGAAAAATAAAAAATATATAGGTAGTTATTAGATTCTTATGTCCCTGTAAAACAAAAATAGCCAAACCACAATAGACCTTATCTTAAAGCTCAATTAGAGAACAGTACTCGGCCAGCTGGTAATGCTGCAAGTCTTTGAATTATCACTTAATCTCATCATAGAACATTTTTTATTATTTCCAGGGAATACCACCCTCTCAGTGATACCTGAAGGAACAGAAACTTGTTCCTTTAAGTGACCAAAGACAAATAAAACCATGGGTAAGCAGAACAAGTTATGTTCAAAGTGCACTAAAACCTGAGGTCAGAATGACCAGGATGTTCAGGATAGCTCATGAATTCCCCAAACGGGATAGAAATTGCTGAGGAGCGAAAGTGGCCTAAAATGTATGACACAAAGGAAAAACAATATTTTGATGTCAGTGAGATCAGTGATGCCAGACACCACTGAAAAGCTGTTCAATATTCTGCTTTGCCACTTGGCCAGAGTGAAGGTACATTTCATATGTGGCCTGGGTTTTTTTCTTTCCTCATGACCTGCTGCTGGGTTACGGTGAAGAAACAAACCCCTGGCTAGACAGATCTACCTGTCCCAACACGGTAACTTCTCCATGACACAAAGTATGTTTGTGACTACCTTCTTGCAACCTTTGAGAAATAACCCCTCCTCTGACAACTCCTGGCATCAGCATAGTCTTGGCACTGGATATGCTCATTCTGGTTTACCTAATATTTTTTTTAGCTGATGGAACATAGTTAAAATATGCCTACCACTGGAAGGGGAAAAAAGAAAAAAAGAAGAAAAAAAAAGAAAAAAAAAAAACACTAGAAGGAAAAAAAAATAAAGAAAAAAAAAAGATTAATTCTGTGATGAGACTCGAAGCTCAAAAATAGTAAAAGCAGTCTCAACAGTATAGACTTTTTCAGTGTGCTGAGAGTTTCAAATGTGTTTGTTTCTTATTACAGATCAGATAACAAATGATTGCTTCTATCTGTTCTTTGGGTTTATGTCCAGTTTTAAGGGGTCATATCACAAATTTACCCAGGAGGAAACGTATGTACTTAGCCCAAGATTGTACTCCTCTGCTGTTTAGTACCTGTTTTAGAGAATGAATAGAAATAAACCTTTCTCAGGATGTCCTCAGCATGTTCTGAGAGACAGAAGTGCTGAGCAGAGAAAACTCAAGAGTCATACTTCCAGTTTTGCCTCTAGCCAGCTGTGTGAGCTTGAATTCAATATTCCATTTCCCTGTTCTTTATCTCCCCCTCTTTTCTCTCTTTAGAGTGTTGGTTTAACTGAGCAGAAGCTCTCTCTTACTCAAGGAGACCTTCATCCTGATTAGGTCCTCCAGGCATTCCTGCAGTATGTACTTACAATGCATCATAAGCTTTCCTTCTCTTTATGATTATCTATTATTCATATTGTGGTAGTGTCTAGAGACCAATAAGTTAGAGATTATGACGAGATACAATATATGGATAAATACAGCTGGGAGGTGGATAGTTAATAATAAAGATGGGTGTATGTACATAACTTAATGTTGTCAGTAATTACTAATGTTCCTTTTTTCCAATTAGATATAACGATTATTTTTTCCTGAGTGAAACAAATGGATTGGTAGCAATTTCATAGTAGTTTTATCTTCTTTAGAGTTGACAGATTTCAGTTTTATTCTGCAATATTTTTAATGGTTATAAAATTACCAGTGGCACAAAAAGTTTATGCATTTTATTATTATTTTTTTCATCATTAAAATATTACAATTTACCAGGAGTTACTATTCAGGAAACGTGGAATACTATAGAAAGAATTTTATAAAAAGAAATCGTATCGTTAGATGCTCTATTTAGCAAAGCAGTAATTTTATAGAGTGTAAACTTTAGTTTGAAATATTTGAAAATTGTAAATATAACAAATAATCATTTTCACTGAGGGGGTGGATAAACTTTTTTTTTCTTTTAAGTATTCTTTGTACATATTGATATTTTCAGTGCCTCTGATTTATCAGGCCCAGATTCTGACATCTTCTCTTCGGTATAGCTAAATATTACACATGGAAAGTCCCTAAACATGCAAGGACTTTTTAGTATAAGTACCACTAATAAACCCGCTCAAATGAACAAACATTCAATGATGCCTAGCTCTACCTTGATGTCACATATTCTTTTATATTAATAATTATAGTAGTGCCCAAATGATGCTCAGTAGCAAGGACAGAATTCTTTTGACAACCATTCTTAACATTACAGACATAGAATTTTTGAGGCTGGGAGGGACCTCTGGAGGTCACCTGGTCCAAACCTCTGCTCAAACAGGGCCACCTAAACCAAGCTGCCCAGAACTATGTCTATACAGTTGTAAGTATCTCCAAGGATAAAGGCTCCACAGACTCTCTGGCCAAACTATGCCAATGTTCTCATGTACTGGATAGCCCATAGCCAGATATGGCCTCAGCAGTACTGAGCAAAGAGGATAAGGATCACCTCCCTCCACCTGCTGTCAGCCGTCCTAATACAGTCCAGGATACCATGAGCTTTCTTTGCCTCAAGGGCACCTTGCTGGCTCATGCTCAACTTAGTGTTCACCAGGTCTCTGGCAAGACGTGCATAGATGCTACCTGATACAACAACAGCAACACAGGGCTGCTCAAGGCATTAAATTACTTGGGGTTATTCCCTGTAAATATTTTCCAAATGTGTACACAATTTAAAAAGGAAAAAAAAAAACATTTCAAATATTTCAGAGACAAATTTTTTCCACAGCCTATTTGTATTAACTGGTTTAGAAATTGAAACTCATTCAACTAGAATTCCAGATCTCTCTTTCAGCTCAGACTGTACCATTGTACTCCAGCCATATAGTCATATAATGGCCAGCAGCTAAGATGTATCTCAGTGTATTGCAGGTGCATGTGAATATTTCTCATTATTTAAGATTATAATGCAGGTAAACCTGATGGAGTCAGCAGAGTATGTGATTGCAAAGCACAAATGTAGTATATTAAAATCAGTAGTCACTTGATTTTTCTAGAGAAAGTTAATAGTGGGAAACAGTACTAAAATAACAAAATGTTGAAAAACACACCAGACTGGAGTTTTTTGGTTTTTTTGGTTTGTTTTTTTTTTTATTATTATTTTTAAAGACTATTTTCTGTCTTGTAACATTTGTGGTTTGTATTCTGTGCTGATAATTGCCCACTCATCAATAATTTTAAGGCATGAAGCCACAAATCTGTTGTTGTACAACACATTTCAGGAAGAAGTAACTATGGTATGACCATGACACAGTTTAATCATCATCACAAAATTAAGGTTTAATCTAAAGTGTACAAATCTGTTTTTTGTCTAAGTGATATTTAGGAGCAGCTTCTCACTGTATGGCAACCTTGAATAGGCAGAGATTGAAAGGGATAAAGAGGAGAAATAATCTCTACTCACCTATAGTTGGATCATGATAGTCAGGGAACCGATGGCTTATGAACTGCATTGTCATTGCTGGTGAGAAGAAACACAGAGGGAAGATAAAAGAATGACATTACTGTCTTTAAATTACAATAGGGAGAAGAAATACTTATCCAAGTGTCAGCTTGGAAAGTCAGTCAAAAGTCTGGTCTACAGCTGCACGAATGTTAACTAAGAACTGATTAAACGTCCTTATTTATCTTAATTTCTTCCTTTTAAAACCTCATTTTATCAATTGACATATTAAAATATTATGTTTTTCTATCACTTGGTAAATACTGTTAATACCTGATAGTGTACACAGATGAAAATTGCCCTGAAGAAAGCATAAAATACAATTTACATGGCTGTTTCATAAATGTTTTCATGATGTTACAAAATGCCACTAACGGCAGTATCTGATTTGATTTCTGGTGTGTTTTAGAAATATCTAACCCATTGAACTTGATGCAGCAGACAAATTCTTCTGTTAACCACCTAAAGCTTGGTTTCTTCTGAACAGACTGTTTTATAGCTGGGTATTACCTGCTTTCAGAAATTTTAGGAAAGTCACATCAGTCTTCAAGAATACTGCTTTGCATCATTTGCAACAGGTGGCATTCTGGAAGTGAAAATCCAGTTTATGTGGAAAGCCAGAAACATTCATATCCTGACCAATCGTATGTTTCCAACATGACATCTAAAGTTCATGGACTTTGAATAACCACACAAGTAGGCTTAGATATTCAGAGGTCACAGGAATACCATCCGTTATCAGAACAACATGGGAAATTATGTTACTTTGTTGGTTTTCTTCAGGAGTTTGAAGCTCAGCTCATTTGTAAAGAAAAGATATCTACCTAACACTGAAAGGTGTGACAAGACCTTCAGAAGTGAAACAGGTGAATTCCAGTTGAACAGATGGAGGAAAAAAACCCCACAATCTACCATTATTTTTTTTTTATTATTCCTTGATTGGTAAGCCAATTTCATCATTTTAATTTTTCATGTTTTTTTTAATGCCTGCATTAAAATTCTTTTATAGCTGCTATGTGGGCATTTGTTTAAAAAAAGCACCCCACCTGAATGATAACTATCAGTCACAACACATTCAATCAAACATAAGATTCTGCCTTACGACTTGAACATCTCTGTTACCTTTGACAGCAGAGATTATGAGCAAGAAGTGCAACATTTTAAAAAATCTGCCTATAAATACACCCTGTTTTTAAAACAACATTGTTTTAGTTTGTTTGTCCTCCTTATATTTTCAAGAATCAGCGGGTTAAGGAGATCGTTTTACAAAATGACACAGAGAAGGAGTATTAAACATTTATTACCATGTTAATAAATTATTCCATCTTTAGTGTAGACAAATATAAATGTTAAGAAGCAGCATTATAAATTCATAGTAACTCAGAGAGGGTAACTGTAAAAAAAGCTCATTCACTCTATACATATTATAGGGGAATAAATCTATGTACAGTGACACTCAGGTCTTCTATATTATCTGTTGTTGGATGCATTACTTTTAAGTACTATGTATGTTTCGGCACTTTCATTTCCAGAACACCTGTTTTTTTAATCACGACAGATTTTTAGGCACCTCGATCTGTTAACGGTTAGTGGTTTATGAAGAATAAATTGATGCCTAATGTAATGTAGCTAGTTTTCTCTGAGAAGCAGAGGCAGCTAACAGAGATATTCATGTGGTTTATGCCTACACATTTTGAGCTTTCTGAGGGCCTGTATCATAAATAAATACAATTTGTTTCACTACCTGCTGCTTTTTCTTGCTGATTTTTTTTATTATTATTATTTTTATTTTTAAAAGCTAACTACTCTACATCTCTACATCTGATCTCATTCTGTTTCCTTTTGGAGCTATGCCTGCATCACAAAATATGTTGCAACTGAAATAGAAAGTCTCAGAGGACACCCAGAACTCATGGTAAACATTTTTCCTCTCTCCTGAGACAGCCCCAAATCAATACATCATTTATATCCTCATCAGATCCACAGGATCTAAGAGGACTGAGATAATATGGAACCATCATACTTTCTACGGTAACATGCAAAATGTCAGACACTGGGACATGTCAAATTTACATCTCCCAGATCATTCTATGTGTGTGAATATGCATCATCAAAACTTTCACAGGAACCTGGGCTGCACACTGTGTTTTAGAGGTGGATCAGAAGAAGAACTTACATCTTGTAATGTCAAGAGCAACAACACTGACTTGTGCCTGCCTGATCCTAGTCCTGGTCCAGAGCTATGCATGAACTGATTTGGTTATGTATAAAATGGATCTGGAAAGGTTCAGAATTAGAGAAATGTGTTCCGAAAAGCACTCTGCATAATGAAATGTAGATATCTTACAGTCAGCTGGCCAGGGAAACAGTGAATACAAACTTCCTTGTACAAGCATTTTGTCCCCCAACTGCTTCCATGACAGCCCTCTGTTAAGGGCTCCTCCCAGTCACCGGGGTAAGGAACATCTTTGGCCTCTTTAGTGCTTGTCACCTCTTGCACAGGGATTAGCATCCTCTCCCAGAAACAGGTAATATGGCTTTGGGTTTTTTCAGGTGGAAGGAATTGAGGTACAATGATCTTTTAAATCACTGAATTACAATGTAAAAAAAGGAAATGAGGATATAAGAGATGGGCAGTGCAACCCATCATCCTCTGTGTGTTCTTTAGAATAAGAATTCACAATTTCTCTTAAATCCTACTGCCTGTTAGTATGGCAAGCATTTTCAGAGCAGACATAACAGGCCACTTCTTCTAAAAGGAAAGGCACAACCAGGTTTTGGCTTCAAACAAACCCTTTAGTCCTTGAGGATGGGAGACAAAGTCTCAAAGAATCAGGTGTGACATACAACATCAGTTGTGTCTGGATATACCAGATATTCCACAGCCGTGGCTGCTGAATATGCAGAAATTAGGAATGATTTTCAGAAGTTGGTGGAATGATTCCCAAAGCAAAAGAAGGCTCAGTCACCACTGGCATGAAACCACGCAACTCATCTGGAGCCTCAGGAGTTAGACCTTATAACCAACTGTGTCTGGTCTCCCAGTGGGGCAGCTGCCTCAGCTGGAATAAACTGGCTTCTTAACTGATACTAACATCAGCTGCAAAGTCATTTTCCAGAGCAAATTAATTTTGAAAACTAATACAAAAATGGCATGTGTGTTCCATGCTGCTTTATGAAAATATTATCCTTGGTTCCTCCTTTCTTCTTTATTCATTATCCTTTTTTTTCCAAATAAATTAACACTCACACCTAACAAATCCAAACCATCATCAGGTATTGTTGTAACCATTTTCCTCTGGAAATCCAAATAATACTACTCCAGATTTTTGCAGATCTAGAAATTAGGGATCTTTAACTCTAATTTATGCCACATACAAAACACTGGATCACAATATGGCTTTAAAGCAGTATATTAAACCAGAATAAATGGATAAGACTGATATTTGAATAAATACATATAGATGTAAAAGCAGAGTCAGTTAAAAAATGGTAAAACATCCCAAACCAAAACAAAAGCTTTTAATCCATAGCAGATATTGTGAATTGCAAGTTGCCTGAAAAAATTTAATGAATATTTTATAACACTGTGAAGATCATTCCATTTAAATGGGAAATGTACATCACATGGCAACTACAATAAGTAAAAGGATCATTGTTTCAGATGAATAGTATCTACTTTATATCCGTCTGTGGCTAAGCAAGTGCAGATTGTCCCAGCTGAATAAGTGTAAGCCTGATATGCATGATAAAGTACCTAACTTTAAAGTTCTCTTGTGTGTTCTTTGTTTTGTTTTGTTTTGTTTTGTTTTGTTTTAAATAGAAAAGGTGTTCAGATCCTATATTTAATTTTGAGTTGTTTCCAATCATGCTTACCCACTGTTCATTAACTATCTAGAAAGGCATACATGATACTTATGCTGGTAATGAAATGTGTATGTTTGCTACGAATACTAAACTTAGTCCTGTCTGCTACTTTCAATGTAATACTCACCCCCTTCCTAATAATATTTTACTTACCTCCTAGTAAGAAATGCCATGCTTAGAAAAAAGCTGAGGTTATATTATTTATTCTAAAGCATCCTTTTGATCAGTGCAGCAATATTAAATGTCATGTAAAGAAGGTACCAACTTTTTAAAATATATGTGTGGGCCCACAGGCCAATAGAAAAAATGCTTCAATACCCATGCAGTTGTAAAAGTAGATAGAGTAGAATCCCACTGTTCTTTTAATTTGCTCTGAATTTGATTTATACTGAAATTTTTGAAAATAGTCCAATACTTAATTTTCAAGGTTGCAGTGTACATTGCAGGCTTACCAAAAAAAAAAAAAAAAATAAAAATTATGGTATTAGTATCCCTGATGAGAATACCTCATCCTGAGCTTTCTATCCTTCTTTCTTCACCCAAGCACTTCTACATATTCACACTTTCCTGGATACTGTGTATGATTCTATATTAATCCATTTCCAAAAGAATCTTTACCCTCATCTCAAGATCCTATACTTTCAGTAGTATAACACAACAACCACAGCAGTTGCAACTCAGAGATCTGTGATTCCATGTGGCTAATTCACTTTAGATCCACTATTCCAGTGGATCTTTAACATGTGTTTTGATAAACATTGAGGTTTCAAAGGTACCAGCACAGAAGACAGACTTAAAAATAATACAATATGATGTGGTAAAGTCAGTGGACTTATATGTTAGTTCATTAAGTTCTTGAAAAAAAGAAGACAGCATATAGGGATTATTAGCACAGAGAAGGTGGCAGAGATGCTACAGAGTCTAAAAACAGAGCAGTAGATCATATTAACAAAGTGTGTACCATAGGAAGAGACTCACAGAAAAGAAAAAGTGATAAATATGGTAAAAGTTTAAGGGACATGCTTGCCTCTATCAATCTGTAAAATTAAATAACTTTATAAAAAACATGGTGAGGACATGTTGAACATACCTGACTTTATTCTTATGATAACATGTTTTTATATAACTAAGTATGTAAAAATGTTACAATATCAAAGTTAAGCTATTTCAGCAACTAGAAGAGCATTTTATTACAACTATTTAATCTCTGAAATACTGGATAGTTTGAACAGTTCTGGTCTTTCTGGTAGTTTCAAGCCTGCAAGCCCCTAGGTTTCATCTTCTAAAATGTATGATCTTTTCAAATGTTCATGCCTGAGAACTGGAATGTTGAGTTCTGTTTCATTGGCTGGAAAAATGACAAGCATCCTTATAACTAACTCCTCTAGAGCTCATTCCTGAATTTTTAGATTGGCTTGTCAAGTAAAAAGTCATTTGCAATCATTCTTCTGCCCATTGGATCTTATCGAATAGACTTTGCAGTAACAATGTGCAAACATATACATGATGAACAGCAAGAGGTGAAGACTGTAGGTTTTTTTCCAAAATCTTATCCACTCTCTGAATTGCGTTAACACTCACAGCAACTTTGAATGGCTAAAGACACCAATAATGCTACAATATATTGAAGGGAGAAGAGGGGAAAAAAGAAAAAAGTTTAAAATAATTTAAATACAGTCTGAGGAGATCTTCATGTATGTTCAGTTTATGCAAGTTTAATAAATCAAAGACAACCAAGAAAAAGAAAAGCTATTAAGGTTAAAAGGAAATTTTGCTGTGAAACAAATGAGAGTCACTAGCTATAACAAATTTAGGCTACAAATTATAAAATATTTCTAGCCACCAGATGAGGGATTTTGTGAAACAGAATTCAAACATGTATGAAAGATGCAAGAAACCTCTTTGATTTTAAGGTGCTTCCTACGTGGGAGTGATTCGGTGACACAGAAGGTTTTTTAGAGATTTTTCCCCTGTATTCTTAATCTGAGGTGGGGAAAACGTCTATGTAATGTATGATATTTTGATATAGATAACATCTATAAACAAGTCTTCAAAAAATATCAGAGGTGGAAATGAATGTTTGCTTTCCTAACATACTAAGTACTTTTGATCTCAAACATTTCATAAACCAGAGAGAAGCTTCCATATGGAAAACATTGTTTTGTAATAATCAGGGATAACTTAAATGACCCTATGTTTATGATATACTTGGGGGTGGGGGAATCTGACAGAGCTTCATATGCAATTCATGCAGTCAAAAGCAGCCCATCTGCAGCCTCTTCTGCTTTGAACAAAATGTGTTGCATTTCTGAAGTACTGCACTGTTATCCTTGTTCCTACCCCTTCCTAAGAAATAGTAGGAAGCAGCAGACATCTCTATGAGATGACAGCTTTCCAGGTCACAAAGAACTATGTGGTTTGGCTATACAGTATATTTCCTGGTTCATTTCTATTTATTTTATCTGTGCATGTTGCATTTAGATCACAGTACACTTTAGAATAAACAACTGACAGCAGTAGTCACCTGAACCTAACCAAAAGGAGTCAGAATGACAAAATACTGTAGATACATTCAAGGGCTTCAGATCAGTGCAAGCCAAAATCGCCAAACAACAGATACCAATGTCAAAGGTGAGAGAGGCTGTTCGATGTCAGTGGACAGAAGATCATCCAAACCAGCAGTCTTCCTTGACGACATGTAGCTTGATTAGATGGAGACCAAAATCCTTACCCAGAAAAGAATGTGAATGACCTGCCTTACACTGAAGTCCACGGAGTTACCCATTTCCCATTGTGGAGGTGTTGTGTTAGGTTCGAGCATCAAACATAAACACTGAAGGTAATGTCTACTAGAAGGTGTAAGGTGACTACCTGAGGAGTATCTATTTTGGTCAAAAAGATGAATGAGAAGAATAGTGATGTCTAATGCAGGGTATTACATAATCTCATGAAATTTTAAGAGTACAGGGAAAGTAAGTATAGATACAAGGCAATGTTATCTAGCAATAAGATATTTTTGCAGAGTATAGTTAACCATATGATTGTTACATGACATGGCAAATTGCAAAACATATTGCTGGATTAAAAACTTGTGTTTTAACAAGATTGGTTATAAACTCAAAGATCTCACCCCAGGATGAGACATTTTTCACACTGCTGGAGAAGTTTCAATATATTTTTCCTAGAACAACCACTATAGACCAGATTCACTTATGGGATACCAGCCTGAAATCACCTTTATTCTGACCCAGTACAGCTGGTTTTACGTTGTTATACCCTGTAAGAAACAAGAGTAAGATGTTTGCCACAGCATTTCAGGAAGGAACACTGCAAAGTCTGTGAGCTGCAATTATTAATTTTTCAGGTGTTACAATTTATTATTTATAGAGCCTTGGCTGTGAAATGAAGGCAAGCAAAATTTTGTTTCTCTTTCTTAAACCCCTCTTGATGTACTAGAACAATACAGAAGCTTGCTGTACAACAATCTACTGTGTATGCTAGGCTGCTGATACAGCATTGCTTTTTACGCTGGGTTTTGTTAAAGTGATACGTGTTTTGCTCCCCTATCAAATCTGAAGCCCACAGCAAAGAGTAGTAAGCATCAGAAGGGCAGACTCTTAACAGCCAAAACTCTTTCAAATTAAATCTATCTTCTTAGAATAAAAATCAAACACACAACCCCCCAGAACACATTAATTTTAATCAGAGAAAACAGTAGTTCTTAGGACAACCAGAACAGAAACAGGTAACTCCTCCTTGTCCATGACAGATCCTTCTGCTACCTTCTGTTGGTATGGTCTTGGCTGAAGGCTGAGTTGAAGAAAGCACTGCACAGGCTTCTGTGGTCCCCTGGAAAATTATTTCCACCACCTCCAAATCCTATTCATCTTCTATTTGCTCCTGTCAGTTCTCTCACTGTCTTGCATCCCATTTTCTCTCTGGGATTCCACACTCTCTTGCCAGGAAGGTGATGGCCTTTCTCTCCCTCCAGAGGGTACCAGTTAGATCCCTTATTTTCTTGTTCATAAGCATAACACAAAACTACTAGGGAAATATGTTAAAGTAAGCCTCAAGAGAAAACAAAACAAACAAACAAACAAAAAAAAAAACAAAAAAACAAAATACTACACCGAAAGTTAACATTTATAGTGACTGAAAGAGGGGAGCCAGTTGTGTTATTTGGAACTGGAGAACAAGAGAAAGGCTTCTTTGTATAGTTTTGTGCCCCCTACCATTATAGGATAAGAGCAGACTAATCAAAATATGTTGGAGTTGGTGGTGATAGAGCAAGGCAGAAATAAAGGTTTCTTTGGAGAATATTCTTGCATCAGAAGGAAACAAAGGATGCAGAAATCTATACATTGTGGCAGTATGAGCCCCCAGACTAAAAGCAAAGACTTAGGAAGCAGATGAGAATTGCTTCCTCAAAGAGAAGAAACGGGCAGAATCTGTTTTGTTTTGGGAGCCATCTTGAATGAATACATAAAAAAAAATCATGAATCTCAGAGCATCTCTCAAGAGAAAGGTCTGCACTTTCTCACAAGCATTAAAGACATGAGTTCTCACTATTTCTCCTTGAAGTGTGACCAGTGGAACAATGACATATGCTAGGTACTGGTCACAGCTTTCCAGCAGGGACTGAAGGATAAAAAGAACAACTGCAAAAAAATTCATCCTAGACTTGAGAAAATTTCAGGAAACTTTCAGCAAAAGTGCTCTCACTGCAGAAAACTTCCATGTCTTCTGAGTCAGCACATGCTAGTGAGAAATGGTTGTCCTAAAAGCTTCTGACTACCATTAATATCTACATCCAGACTCCGTTTATGGTGCAATATAGGAAGGCAGAATGTACTGCATTGTAAAATTCATGTTAAAAACTCTGTTCAGTGTTTCAGGAAATAGGGAAGCAGGTAAGAGTTCTATTTACTCCCCATATAAGAAATCATCATAATGTATTCTAAATTAACAATAATGACAAGGTAGATTGCTACCACTTATCCAGCATTTCCTCTGTAGTATATCCTTGACCCTTTCTAGAAAGTTCTCCCACAAAAATACCAAATGTTCTGTACCCTGCTTAGCTTACGTAACTTGACAAGATACATTACTAAACAGAAATTACTTCTGGTAAATGCTGCTATTAGCGCATTTTCCCACTGTGTTTCTTCCATTAAGTTAAAATTGGTGGGAAAACTCAATGTGTCTTCTACCGTACTTCGGCTAGAAAATCCAACGGTAACTTAAGCCTTCCATTAGCGAGCAATCCAAAGTGTAATGACATAAAAAGGTTTTAAAACAGACTCCAATATAATGCGATTTTTAAAACAGAATACATTAAATAAAGATAGAAAGACTCCATTTTCACATATTATTTCAGGGAACAATAGAGCCAATATTGAGCCATTACAAATCGACACTTCTCAATTAAAGTCAATGGATAAATATTCTAATTTTGCAAAGTACAGCAAGCAAGTAGGCCCTGGCTTGCGGCTGCCCATCTCAAGTATGATTAGCTCATTGTGAGAAAAACTTTCAAGAAAGGATTAAGTCGTTTTGTTCGATGGAAAGGAACCTCTCAGCAGCCACATGTATTTCTCTCCCTTTTTTTGAACTGCTGACATGTTTCCATGTAATGATAAGGTGAGATGCTCTGGCTTGGTTTACTGCTGTTTCAGGTAGTGGTAAATTGGCGTTGTTTGTAGGCTTCCTAACATAAACTAGTGGTTAGCTCCTGCGATACCTTCCATGGGAAATTATACCCCAGACGTCAAGCAGTGATGAATTGGCAGTGACAGCAGCTGTATTTTGTGGTGAGTGGGAGAACAGCTGCTGTTCTGTAATGTGGTACCAACATTCCTGTACTTCAAACCTATGGTCTAGAAAATTGATGACACATCAGAGAGGAAGATACAACTCTTACATTTAATGCCTCACAGAAGTCTTATTCAGCATTAAAGTGCAGCCCAGCTTTTATTTATTTTTTTTTTTTTTCTTAGTCGGTGCTAGGGTTTCTCAATACATCAGTTATAGTGAAGCAGAGAATAACATCCAAATTGGCAGATACCGTTGGCATCCAGTTGCCTGTAACTTCCCAAGGTTTAAGTGCTTATCCTTGCTGATCTGAACAATAACCTTCTGTCTCTCTCAAAAACTCTGATCTGGTTTTTAAAGGTGTTGATGATTAAAATGATAAACTTGCTTCCTGCTGCTGAATGAACTTCCACTGAAATGAAAATGCTTCATGGAGAGAAAATCAATTAGTATGAAATTCAGGAAAAAACCTAAACCAAGTCATGGTAAATTTACTGTTTTGGATTGATGGTATCAAAATTATTCAAAATACAGAACTGATTTATTAATGTTACTGATAAATATTTTATAACATATCACCTATATTTACACTTCTGTTCTAAAATCTATGATTTATAGATAATTTCTCATCACTTTCATGGTATATTTTTTGGAGATTTTAATTTATTTGTATTTACAAGGGTAGCTTAATATGTTGGCTTTCTCTTTCAATGTAAAATGTAAATACAATCTAAAATATTGTATTTTGCTCAGAAATTCTCTGATCCATTCTCTTAACATCCCACCCAATTTTTCCAGCAATAACGATGGTGTTCAAAATATATTTAATGGAAATAGACTAAGAAAGAAGGAAGCATTCCTGAAGATAGGTAGATCTAAAGCGAGAAAACTAATACCTGGACATTGTTAAAATCCCTATAAAAATTTAAATTCATCAAAGACATTTGATTATGCTATCCTCAACAGTTTATTTCCTACTCATATATTTAAATTTATATTTATATTGGTGGAGTTAAATGCCACATGATTTGCATTATATGAGCTGAAAAATGTTCTTCACTACCAACATGATTTTGAACTAAACATGTTTTCCCTGTCAGGTCTCAGAGATGTTTCTCTCTCAGCTAATTAGGGAACATTTCACAATGAAGTCAAACCTAACACATCATCACTTATACCAACATGAGTTCTTAATTTCTTTTCTGCTGTATTAGAAGAATTAGAAGAATTTCCATAAGATTAGGAAACGTGAGGCTCTTTGGTTGTCTCCTCTGTGTACACATGTGCATGTACAAACCAAAAAGCCTGATTAATTATGAACTGTTAC
The DNA here is from genome assembly GCF_023634155.1 of Falco peregrinus. Taxonomy (NCBI): domain Eukaryota; kingdom Metazoa; phylum Chordata; class Aves; order Falconiformes; family Falconidae; genus Falco; species Falco peregrinus. Next base: position 79,756,143 of record NC_073739.1, read on the forward strand.
CCAAAAAGCAAATCAAACAGTTGAGAAAGTCTTCAACTGAGGATAACAAGGTCTTCTGGATGGGGAAGAAGTAGCTCTTTTTTACTGCCAGTAACACTTAGAGCACGGTTTAGCAGAATAAAATGAAAATCACAAAGGTAACAATATAGAAAAGAAGTAAGACTTGGGTTCTGGGGCAATCTTTTTCCATTGTAAATCAACTCCTAGATTTATTACACTTATTAAATACTCTGACCATATTCAAACACACATCACACATGCACGCAAAAGAAAAGCTATGGGTTTGCACTAGCAGACTCTAAAAGGCTGCATGTTTTGTGTTTTGGCTTTCAGTGGCTCCCAGCCATGATTTCTGCCTTTCTACTCCCTCTGTGGGACATCAGACTCTTCCTGGTGACAGCTGATGTATCTCTTTCACAGAAGATTCTCAATATTGCTCAGAGGCAAGACACCTGAAAGACCCTAAACATTCAGTTGTTAGGATCTGACATCCACAAATGTTAAAACAGCCTGAAATAGACATCCTTACAGTTCTAAAAACTGGCTTTAACTTTTTAACGGCATGGAAAGGAATATAGGAACTAAACATCTGGAGGCTTCAGATGCTCAAGTTGATTGGGAAGAAGAGAGCTTCTAGTTCTAGAAAACATGTAGTTTGGGAACATCATGATAAGAAATAATGAGCTATCTCAGAGGAAAGTACTAGCCCTAGGATTTCTGTTACTTTTACTTTGCAAAGACTTAATCACTGTAAAATTACTGAAGAAGCTTTATGTGATCATATGAATCTGGGGAAAGGTGTTTCTAGCTTTTGGCTCTGCTATCGGCTTTTTCTGCTTTGGTTATTACCAGCATCTTATTTGCCTCAGTTTCCACACCTGACAAAAAGAAAAAAACCAAAACCAAACACCCAAAAACCCAACCAAGGCAGCAGCAATATGAACAGAGAGCTCTGAGATTTACAGGATTGCTGCCTAATATCTGGCTGTGAATGCATTCCTTGATTCTTCATCTCAAAGAAGTTAGTAAAACCATGACATTTTTAAGAACTGACTTAACCAATCCCTTCAACGTGAAGTTATCTGAATGAAAGGAAGCAGGAGACGTGAGATCAACATCTTTCACGCAATGAAGATGTTACTAATACAGTGGAGATGAAAAGACTACAAAGTACAAGGACAATAACATAAAATAGCTACATAGCTTTTCAGCCTCTCCCCCCTCTCACAGTACAAACTCAACTGGAAGTTTACATCTGCCAAAAGCACGTTCGTATTGCTTGACACATGTACACGCTACATTATGATGATATATTGACAGTGGGCACGGTTGCTAGACATGTCTGGAGGTGAAAGGTAGCACTTCAGGCACTAAAAAAGGTGATTTATTATAGCATTAACGTGGTGCTGAAAAGGTCAGAAAGCTTCAACACACATACAAAAGTTGTAGAGGAGTGATTGTGTTTTCACAGAGAAAATCTGCATTGGCCTGTTTGGGTTTGTACGCTCAGTGTGAATACGAAATATCAAAGCTATATCAATACTAACAACATGGAAACAGTTTAGCATGTTTTTTTGTCCTACAGCTGGAAGGGGATGGCTTGGGACCCAGCAATGAGCTTCAGAATATTTACACTCCTAGAACAGGCTAAGGCTTAGTCTTTCATCCTTCTGGGGTAAACTTACTTTCATGTATTTCATAATCCAATTTCTGCCCTTGATGCACTTGTCATTTATTCTGGTGCAAACCTAGCTGTCTCAGGGGTTTATGGTGCTATGTACCACCTTAGCTTGACAGGTGACAGAAGCCGTATTTGGTGACCCTAGACCTTTCCAGGCAAAACCAGCAGCAGGTAAAACAAAATAAAGCAAAACGCACATCCCCACCAAACTCTTCACCCCCATCCCCCGAATAAGCAAACAAATACCACAGAGTGGACTTGTGTCTCAAAAACTTCCCTTGTATTAGAGGAAAAATGCTTCTCAGCATTTCTGAAACTTAACTGGAAACACAATATATTGGGATAGGCCTGATTAGTAAAACCAGTTCTTTGAACTGTGGAAAAAAACCCACAATCCTTAAAATCAAAATTATCTTCTTATTCATAAAAGGCTACAGAAGACATGGATATATTTAGGAAGACATGGATATATTTAGCCATATCTGGATTTTCCTAATTACTCTAGAAAATTGTTCTGTAATCATATCTCCTTCACAGAAATCATTTTGTCCTGGGGTTAGGAGCTGTATTTCATTTCCTTTATCATAGGACTAGGATTTTCTTTTTCCTAATCCCTGCAATAATTCTAATTTTGTCTTGGTGGTGCAGTGGCATCAGAACTCAGTTCCCTGAAGATAAAGATTTGGGAGCTGACTGTGAAAGAGTAGGGGAATTTTTTTAAGACCCTGATAAGCGTATGACTACCTAAACCACAAAACAACATACAGCTTTAGGTTAAAAGAACTGGAAATGTCTCCTCATGCACATTAAAAAGGATTCGGGAGGACTTTTAGGGACTCAGTGAAGAAAACGGTATGGAAGTACTCCGTATCCCGACAGCGTGATGACATTGTGCTGTGCTGATTCAGAAATGAGTCAGCTCAGTTACCAGAAAAGAGGAGAATCAGGTCTTTTTTTGAAGGTACTTGCAGTGATATAGATGTGACAGGATGACTCATCTGTCATCAGTGGTTTAGTCAGCAAAGTCTTTGGCTCAATGGCAAGTATTTATAACTTGAAAATAAATGGAGGCAAGCAAAATGAAGAAAGCAAAAAAGATCTGGATGTTAAGTTTGTTCTATAACATTTAACTATGAGGTCATTATATCCATAACCCTAAACACCATTTTAACACCGGTATCTGTCGAAGTCCAACCCACTGCACAATGTGCTTTGTGTGTTTCTGTCTGCTCCTCATTCAGAGGATGTTTGCTGCAGCACTCACCTAAGCACAGAGTGAAAAATCTCAGCCCATTTTCTGGCGAAAATTATTTTTTCATCTGCAATATTTCCTTCAGTACAGGTTTTACTTCACTTTTAGGTGGCATGCTTGATAGGGCTTGGAAACTTTTCCTTTGACAGATCCTTGAGAGCTTTTGAAGGACATGATTTGAGATCCACAGAAGTCAATGGGAGTTTTCCATTGATATTAGTAGGCGTTTGATTATTGGTTTTTTCCTTCCACAATGCTCTTTCTATAATGTTCTTGAGGAGAGGTAATCAAATATCTTCAGAAGATATTATAGTGGGTGAAATTGTGGCTCTTTGAAATGAGTGCCAAAGCTGTCTTTTATTTGGATTGGAATTTCTCTGATATTAGTGTACAACTGTGATTATTTGTTTTACGTGGTATAAGTGACCACATTCACTATCTGTAATTCTGCAAATATATTTTCACACCTCAAAATCTGGATTATTTTCTACATGGGAAAAAAAAAAAAAGAAGAAACACTTAACAAAGCACAGCCTTCTTTGTCCAGTTTTTAATTAAAGCAATAAATCAAGTAATAATCTCCATTATTTTTAACTGGGAAATGTTTTTTCTCATAAATAAAGATAATTTTATGAACATCAGGTCTAGAACACAGATATCTCTAGGAAGCTGTATTCTTAATAGGATCTGAAATTTGGATGATCTGTGGAAAGACAGTGTAAAGTCTAAATATAACAACGTATTTTTCAATAGTTTTTTAAATCCTTTTGGAACATTGCCATCAACCTGCATCTCAAACACATTCATGAAAGCCTCTCTGTGCATTAAGACCCAAGGTTTGTCTAGTGCAGCACCTTATCTCCAGCAGTAGGTAGGAATGAAAGCAACTCAGCAGGTATAAAACCATCTTTCCCAGTACATTTTTACTACCAGAATTCAGTGGTTTAGGCACTTCCTTAACTAGGTATCACATCTGGCCCAAAGTACTGCACTCAAATCCCATATGTGAGCTATAAAGTTGAGTCTGGAATTTTCTTTGGCCCAACTGTCTGTCCTCCATGGGGACAGTTCTAATTCAGGCTATTAGAGACACATTCAGCTAAAACAAAAAAGAGTTACAATTCTGCAAGATCTTCAAATCTGTGCATAGGTGAAACCAAAGCAAATACTGACTATTTATGGCAGGTTAAAATTATTTGCTGGCAACTGCAAACTGACTGATTTCACTTTATGTCCAAATGAGAAGAGCTGTTAATGGCATTCAGGAGGCCTTGGTTCCCAGCTAGGTTTTTTTACTTAATAGGTCATCCCTTTTCTCAAAAGCTTTTTAACAATAAGAGGTTTTGTTTGTTGTTGTTGTTGTTGGTTTTGGTTTTGTTTTTTAATATATAGGTCAATATTTGCTGGGGAAAAAAATATTAAAAGATTCCTACAAAATGACTTCACCTTCCAGTTTGTCATCAAAGTGATCTAACCTGTTAGACACTCCATCAGGTAGGAGCTGGGGAAGCTACCGGTCCCATGGGTGCCTCTGGTTTTATCACAGTGTGATACACCCACTCTGTAGGCTGTATTTTTCTGAAGTATGAGATGGGCACAGTGATACTGTTCTTTGCAAGATGAGTTTTATGTTGTACTAGAGAAAGAGCTCTAGGATAATCAAATTTTACCAAAAAAAAAAAAAAAAAAAAAAAAAAAAAAAAAGCCGTATTATATTTTTCATTCTACACAGCTGGTCTGCATTTTTGTTTATGGAAATTATGATGAAAGAAATCCTGACTGCAGTAAGGCCAGTGAGGGTGCACCTGAATTTATCTTATATTTTATGTGATACCCTTCCCTTTTGAGAGCCATTTGGTAAGATATTTCTCCTTATTCTGACACATTTGAACAATAAGTTCATTTAAGATCTTAATACTCTCCAAGTTGACAAAATGTCTGGAAAACAGATGGAAAAATTCAAGAAAGCAGAAATAATGCAAAAATAAGACATGGTAGAAGTGAACTAAACAAAATTCTAGTTATCTGTATACATGTGTCAAAATGTATGTATTTTATAATCTATGTTCATTGTTACCTCTATTCATATATGTTTCTGAAGTCAAAACTCGAGCAATTGCTTTACTTTAAAGGCAATGAGGCTATTTGTAAGTTTAAAGATAAAACTACGCTCATGTGAATTGTCAAAATTAGGTATAATCTGCTAATTTGCGAAATTCAGAAATCCTCAGTGAGTTCTGTTATTTTCATTTTGAATTGGCAAAAATTTACACTGTTGAAAATCAAATCAAACTAGAAACTATTCTTGATAGCATAAGATATTTAGAGAGACTGTTATAAAAAATATGTATATTGAAACCAAAGACTAAGATGTATTTAATATATTTCTGTATTTTTAATCTTTATATATGCAATATATTTCTGTTTAGAGAAACTAAACTTTTAAATAAATTAAGGATTGAAAGGTACTACCAGTCTTGTATATTATCTTGATAAATGGTTAATACAGTGGTATAACTAAAACTGTCAGGTCTTTAACTTATTGTAGCTGGAACAAACTGGATCAAACATACTATGAAACAAAACTGAATTTTGCAAAATCCACAATCAAGATGAGAGTTTACATCTCAGGAAGATGGTCTCTGAATTGGTGCATGGAGGCCAGTGGTCCTTCAGGGCATTATTTGAACAACTAAATGCAGTACAGTGTAAGGAAAAGCATAGGGTTCTTTTTCACGTCTGTCAAAAACAAATGCTTGCACAGCTGAATGGAGGATAGTTTTGCCTTCTTGGCAGTTTCAGTGCAAATAACTTTTTTGTTGTTGTTGTTGTTTTTGGGGTTTTTTGTACCATAACAGAGGTCAGACAAACAGAAGGTCTGACTAACCAAATAAAGATAAATAACCCAGGGAGCGGGATGAGGAGGAAAGCTTTATCATTAGTTTGAAGACTTCTGGAGCAGAGTTTATAGGGAAGCTAACAAGTAGCAAACAACATGAAATGTTTATGCATGTCTGTGGAACCCAGTTATTCTTCTCTGTCTTTCTGTCTGCTTCTAATTTACTGTTCTAATCAACAGACCTATTTTCTGCCCTCTTGGATACTACCACCCCCCTTACGGGTTGACGTAAATAACATACAGCTCTAGCCCATGGCTTCACCAATATGAAACACTATATACAAAATGAGTTACTGCAAATAAGGCAAGGGCTACTGTCGTAAAGCTGTCACCTTTACCTCCAGGATTTTCCCTCCTAATAGACCTACACGCTTTCTTGTTATCACCCACAGTAATTTTTTTCTAAAACGCTGAAGCTGCTATTAGTCAGAAACAAAATCATTTAGGAGCAGCAAGCAAAGATATGTTTCCTTAATAAATAGCAAGGTAGACAATAAATGTCGGGAATTTTGGAACTTTTTCTGCCAAAGTCAGATTCTGGAGTCCTTGGCGTTAGTGATAAAACTTGTGAATTCTGGGGAGCTGGGAAGGATCTGACTAAACTCTTTACTGAGTACTCTTAGGTCACTGGGATGCTGAAGCAACTGTATCCCAATATAGTGCTGAGGATTTATCTAGATGGGTGTATCTCTGCTGCCACCCTACCTCTTTTTTAAATTACAACTTGAGTCAAATTTACCAGCTATAAATAACAGCAAAATGAACAAAAATTGCATGCAGTACAGTCTAATATGTACAGCATACCAGTTGGAAGTTGACATTTGATTTACTAAGGGGGACATCTCAGATGATTTTTGAGGTCTGGTTGCATAAAACAATCAAAAGTTCAAAGGCATTATGATGAAGTGTGGCATTAAGAGTCTATTACATCCAAATGCATACGTTCAGGCCTTATTCCAGTGGATGAGTTGTTTCAGCTCTATGAGGTCTTTATGGTTCTTTGACTTTTTTTTTTTAATATTTACAGTCACACTGAAATTCATGTTTATACTAGGGAGATACTCTGCAATTCCAGCCTTTGCCTTTATAGAGACATCTGTGTTCAGTCCTAGAGCTGGATGACTTTCAACTTTATTTTCTAGCTTACAGTCTCTATCTGCTGCTCACTGAAGTCAACAGATCAATTAAATAAGCTATCACTGGGTTATACACACAACCCTAAAGTGAACATTCATTTCAGCAGGCTGGGTGCACATATTTGAGAAGGCACATGTTTATTCCTGTGTTAAACAGAACGAGTATCCTAAATGTTGTAGTTGCCTGCAGCTGCCAGGTTTTATGGAAGAATCTGCAACCAACAACCACACCTTTAGAATAGGTGCAGCTGCTTACACACAATATTTACATTTTAGTTGCATGAGCACTCTGAGCACAACAAACTTTACAGCAAAACCCTGACACTCCAAACAGTGCTTATAACTGAGAATCACCACCTGGCCCAGCGCCAATGTTTTGACCATTTCTGGGAAGAGACAATTTACAGACCAGGCACAATTCATAAACTTTGTGTCTCTTATAATAAGAGACCTATGCTGAAGGTGCGCTCACTTATGGGTTAGAAAAACAATGAAGAAATGCTAACCTTTTGCATCTCCTCTACTAATCATCACCTTAACCCAAGCTAATTGCTCAAAATTCTGTTCAATTTTCTTCTATAGACCAAGTTAATTCAAAATTTGTAACTCATATTCAATGATCTCAGCACAACTCCCTTTCATTTCAGCAACATTGCATTATGATAGCGTTATTTAGATCTTCTTTAATGCTTTGAAGAAGTCACAAATGAACTGTGTCCTGGACATCTGCAAGGAGCTGAATTTCAACTGCTTACCTAGGAATAAGCACTATCTCACAATTCTTCAGAAGAATTATTTGTATTCCAGTTTTACCAATGTAATGCTCAAGAAACATGAAATAAATGTCTAGGCACATGAGGAAGACTATTAACAGGATACAGCTCTGATTTCTTACCCCTTACTACAAGTCCACACTACCTAGAAGTTGCTGTGGAACTTCATGGTGACAACGGACTAAGTTTCTCCTGGTATCAAATGAAAAAATGTCATTTATTTTACCTACTTTTAGAATAACTATGTGAATGGAATATTACATATCAGTAACTCATAGAGAAGAAGTTCTGTTTGTTTTGGGTCTATCCCAATATATTTGAGAAATGTAGACAAAACTAACCATTCCATTTGTTATCTGAAGTTCTTCTTTAGCATTAATCTCATGGTTGAATTTCACTGGGTGCTGCAAAAAATCTCAAATGATGAATACTGAATAAGTAGCTAGTCACATCATCCAATAATAAATCATAATTCTACCTGCCCAATTTTGCACTGTATACAGAAATGCTAATCACAGAGTGAAAAACAGTGTTTATTATAAATGACAATTTAATTCTATGCTCTGGTCACTTCCTAAAAGTAGTTATGAAAAGACCATATGGTCTAAATGGTAAATAGACACGCAAATGTATATATACAGATGTATGTGTGTGTACGTAGTTCTGCTTGCACATATAGATACATATACTTATACATTTCTTTTTCTCTGGAGTTGACAACACTCTATGACCTGTCAACCATGGCATATGAACTACATGGTAGATTTATCATATTTTACATGGTCTTATGATGTCTTTTAATTCTTCAGATTTTCAGCTTCTTGTATGTCTGTATTATGTATGTATTTACATACACACTTGTACATATACACACACACGTACATATTTATGTTCTGGAGCTGCAGGCAATTTATTTCTGCACGGCCATAATACCCCATCTGAGCAACTAGCTATTGAAAAGTTAATGTAATCTGTGGTGTTCAGGTTAACTTAAGGGGACAGAATTAAAATCCATTAGTGTGCAACAGAAAAAAGAAAAACTTGTCTTTCTTCAACCCCTGTACTACTACAAAAATCCATATGGTGTGCCTAAGGGGAATATTAAAATACAATTTATGAGACACAATAGGTAAACAAACACATCTTCCTTTAGGGTTCTGTAGAACATACACAAATTGTACACTAAAATCAACCACCCTAAATCCATTGTAGTTTGCATACCACAAAATTTTCCTCTTAAGGTGGCAGCTTGCATCTAACATTCTATCAATTAGATTTCCTGACAAAGACATTATTTTAAGACAATTATTTAGGAAAAATGAAAATTTATGAACTTGTGTTTTATGATAAATGAAATTGAAATATTACTTCATCTGATATCTGGGAAAGCCTAAAATTTTGCATTTTAACTTATGACAGTATTTATATGTGAAATATTTTTATTACTGTAAAGTAAAATATATAACTTGCAGAATAATGAAAATATAGTGAACTACATCAACATCAAGTTTCTTGTACTTGAAATATTTACATACTTCCCTGAGAATGATGTAAATTTTGGTAGAATATAAGAATTAAAACCAAAATTTCATGCAATATACAAGAAAGGAAATCTGGAGTTAAAATATCTACTGACAAAATACCTTCTGCATAGTCCACAGGCTTCCTTCTGTTCAAGAGGTGCTTTGAAGTCAGGCTTCATGAGTCTTTCATAAAACAAATGAAAAAGCCCTCAAGATAACTTCATTTTGTATTTCAATTAGACATAGTCTTAGCACTTTACTACCCTTGACACAGTGATGTACCACCTATATTTTAGCCCCGGCCACAGTGCTGGTAGGTTGTTTCTAATTATGTCTTGTTTTAATGGTCATTACAGTCATATCAATGTAACTATATATATCAGAAACTAAAGAATTAAGTACTTTACTGCAGTCTGAAATTACAGAACTTGCCAGGTTAGCTTGCTGCTGGTTAATAATGCAGGCCTTTAAGTCAACAAGATTTTCTTGGAGTGTTGTCTCAAGGTAGTAACTGCTATAAACAATGATGGATGTGCAGTGATTTCATAGTTTGTGTACCATTAAGTTTCATAGAATCACATCGTCATAGAATGGTTTGGGTTGGAAGGGACTTTTTCAGATCATCTAGTGGAATTCCCCTGCCAAGGGCAGGGCCCCCTCCCCCCAGCCCAGGCGGGTCCCAGCCCCATCCAGCCTGGCCTTGGGCACTGCCAGGGATGGGGCACCCACAGATGCTCTGGGCAGCCTCTGCCAGCACCTCACCACTTGCATCATAAAAAATTTCTTCCTTAGATTTAATCTAAATCTATCCTTTCAGTTTAAAACTTACTCCTTGTCCTATAACTACAGGCCCTGGTAAAAAGTCTCTCTCCATCTTTCTTGTAAGTCACCTTTAAGTATTGAAAGGCTACAATAAGGTCTCCTCCCCACAGACTTCCTTTTTCCATGCTGAAGAACAACAACTTTCTCAGGCTTTCTTCATAAGGAGAGGTGCTCCAGCTCTCTGATAATTGTTGTGGTTTATACATGAATAACTTTCCTTTTTTTTTTTTTTTTTTTTTTTTTTTTGGAAGCATTCTGGCAACCTCTGGTGAGTTTATAATACAAGACTGACTGCCAGAAGAGATTTACTCAAACTTAGAAAAGACAAAAAAAATTCTGATTTGCCATATATAACAGTTTATCAAAATATTATCTAGAAGAGTCTATGCTAGCTGTAAACTTTTGTGGTTTTATAGAATTTAATACCTAGTTGGGTTCCTGTTTACTGTCTGACACTGCTTGCTTAGCAAATATACATCAATGCTGGACATGATAGCTACAAACTGCTTGTTACTAAATATACTCATTTTCTGCATTAAAAGAAGAAAATGGAAATAAGGAAACTTATTGCTGAAGAACGCTTGTATGGGAACTTGCTGCACAGGAGCTGTAATTGTCCCATTAGGTTTCTAATATCTGTTGGATATTTTTCTGTTGTTGTTGGATTCTTCTAGCAAAGCCAGAAAAGACTGAGTGCATTTCCTTTATCTCCATGTTCCAGTTTCCTAAGAGTGGCATTTTCGAGCCACTTGTTTTAATTCCATACCAACCCCTCAGGCTGTCTTGAGTACCCTTAAGTCACGTGTGCTTACTGAGGCGATGTATCCAAGAGGAAAATAACTTGCTGAATAAGCAGATGCTGCATTTCTGACCACTGCTTTCTGGGCTTCAGCCAGCTGAGAGAGGAGTGAAGGGATTTAGCTGACTAATCCAAAACACTAGCACCCACAGCTTGCCACATGGACTTCACATACAGTCAAATAAAACAAACAATTCTTCTATACAATATCACTTAATTTCACTGAACAGATGATAAAAGAGCTCTGCTGGATCACACCCTGGAATTCCAAGACTCTCCATTGAGTGTAAAGGCAATTAGATTACAGAATTTATGAAAAGCTACATTTTACATGTTTAAAGTGAATTCCATATGGGTAAAAACCTGCACAAAGAGCCACGTAGCCTGTTCCTTTCAATTCTTAATATTTAAAATATTCCCATAACATCAGCCTAAGAAATTACCTAAGAGCAACAGCTAGGCAGCTGCTGGAGTGTCACCACTGCTTATTATGCTCCTCAGCCTCAGAGTCTCTTGGCTGGACAGATAATGGACCAAGAGCAGCCTTGGGGAGAAAGACTTGGGAGTGTTGGTTGCTGAGAAGCTCAACATGGTCCTACAATGTGTGCTCATAATCAAAAAAGCCAGCCGTATCCTGGTCTGCATCAAAGGCAGCGTGGCCAGCAGGGCAAGGGAGGGGATTCTTCCCCACTACTTTACTCTGGTAAGTCCCGCCGCTGCAATGCTGTGTTCAGCTCTGGAGTTCCCAGCACAAGAAGGACATGGACCTGTTGAAGACAGTCCAGAGGAGGGCCATGAAAATGATGAGGAGGCTCGATCACCTCTCCTGTGAGGACAGGCTGAGGGAGTTGGGGTGGTTCAGCCTGGAGAAGAGAAGGCTCTGGGGAGACCTTATAGCAGCCTGGCAGTACATAAAGGGGGCCTACAAGAAAGCTTGGAGGGATTATTTACAAGGGCCTGTAGTGATAGGACCAGGGGGAATGGCTTTAAACTGGAAAAGGAGAGATTTAAATTAGATATTAGGAGGAAATTCTTCCCTGTGAGGGAGGTGAGGCACCAGCACAGGCTGCCCAGAGCAGCTGTGGGTGCCCCGTCCCTGGCAGTGCCCATGGCCAGGTTGGATGGGGCTTGAAGCAACCTGGGCTGGTGAAAAGTGTCCTTGCCCATCATGGCAGGGAGGCTGGAACTAACTGTCTTTAAGGTCTCTTCCAACCCAAACCATTCTATAATTTTACGATTACTTGTTGGCTTTTTCCCTTCTTCACTGCTTGTTATACCTTGTCTATTATTTAGGTAATTACGTGATTGTTTCTTGCAGACAGAGTTCCCTGTAGAACACAGCCCTAATTCTTCCTAGGAATTACTCCAACACAAAATAATCAGCAACAGATATGATAAAAGCAGTGATATCAAGTGGAATAAAGAACAGATAAACTCCCTGGGACTAAGAGTTCAGATGAACCTGAAAGAACTAGAGTGACTGATTTCCACACTGTAGGCTGATTACAGAAGGCCTGTCCTGGCTACAGTTTCTAATAAACATAATGTAGATATTTACCTTTAGATATTTCTTGTCAGAGGAAACTGGAAAGAGGAGAAACAAAATCTCTATGTAACCACCGATACGAATTTAGAAGAATTATCAGGTTCCTATGCTGTGATGGAGGTTATAGCGTTAACAGGAATTTCATGAGGCAACAAATAGTTCCCTTTATTTCTAATAAATTATTTGCTTCAAAATTGAGATACAACTATTGGCAGTGCTGGTGGAGCTGTTTAAGATGGAAACAACAAAAAAAGTCAAAACTGAAAAGATCATTGGTGGAGCAAATGAGATAAAAGCTGCCAACACAAACCAGAAACTTTTAAAAATATATGCATTTGAGGTTATTTTCTGCCACATTCTCACTAAAATAATTAAACAATTTGTCCTCTAGACATCAGACCTAAGCAACATTGGCATAAACCTGTGGTACGAATTTAAAATTGGCAGAATTATGGACCTTCCGGATCTTGGCAGGACCTAATCCTGAAAAGAGTCTTTGCTATAAAGATTATTCAAAAAAACTTTTGAAGAATTGATTATGCAAGTATAAAAACATGTATTTATGAAATTGTTTTCAGTAAAATTTAGACATACACTTACAGTTGACCGTGTGTTTAAGTGTTTTAGAGAGTTCGTTCTGAAGCATGGAGAATTCATCCCATAAAAAAGTTTATAAGACAGTTTTGAATCACTGAAAACAGGATCGTAACAGACTTTTCATTTTAAGGTCATTGTTTTCCAGCATTAAATATTGGACTAGGCAAAATTTGAAGATGCATATACTGAAAATTAGAATCCAGCCTTTTCAGGGTGAATTTGGTATTCAAAAAAGGTCTTTCTGATAAACATTATTCTTTTTTCTGTTACCGAAGCATTTCCAGCTAATGTGCACTTATTTTGTAGATAACAAATCTTTTCTTAGCTCCCATTACTAAATGATGCCATTTTACTCAGCCTAACAAATTAATTACATAACAAGATATAGTTTCAGAAAAATACTTAACATTGTCAAATCTGATAGCACTGTGCCTCTTGAAGCTTTTATAGAAGATAGGTGCATGATCCTCAGTGTGACTGCTTTTCCTGCTTCAGTTTATTTATGCTCACTTCACTGCTGAAACAGATTTCAAAATAAAGAATTCACCAAATTAAGAAAATTATGTTTCTGCATGCTATTTTGGTTTTATTTCTAACACAGTAATATCATGGGTGTTTATAGGGCTAATATTACACGTGTATATAACCATTTTCATAGTAAAAACATCTTCAGAAATATTAAAGACTGTGATGTACAAATTCACACTTAAATAAAAACCCAGGCAAGTTTTTGGTTTGTAGGCCACTTGATTACACAGTAAACTTGGAGGATTAGCCTAATATTAGTAGGAAATACCTTCTAGAGTACGCAGAGCTCTGAAAATCTGATGATTTAGCAACTCAATACCTTCCAGCAGCTTAGCATTTCACTAGAATGTGCTGGACTGGTGTTCGCTGACAATTCAAGAAACATATGGGGCTCTTCTAATGCTGTGAGGTACATGAATCAGGTCCGAAGAGACATATATATGATTATGTTTACACAGGTACCAGTGATAGCTTTCCAGTGGGATCCATGAACAGTATGGTGAGATAAGTATTTTTTCTCTGCTTGTTACTTTCATGACTGTGTACATCTGAATATGTGTGTGTGCTGTGCATAATCTTCCTTTATTAATAACTTTTTCTGTCTAGGAAAGAAGATGACTTCTAATCTGTCAGGTAACTGCTTTTGACTAGTTTCAAAAACAAAGGACAAAAATCCTGCTTTCTTCTTCAAGTAACCTACTACCCAAGAATATGATAACACAGAGTACACAATAAGAGATAAGTTGGATGTGGAAACAATGAGGAAATAACAGATTTTTAACGCTGACAATATTATATCATACATCAGGAACTGGGAATGTCTCTGTTTTACATATCAGTCCATGCAAGACCTTGTTGCCATAAAATTCACCTTGAAAATTATATTCGAATCTTAACTTTGTCTTTAAGAACATCAGTGATAAATAAATGACAAAATATATGACAACATGGCAAGTCTTTTGATGTATCTCCTCAATATTTAAAACAGCAATACAAGATGACATATGCCAATGCTGATCCATTTTACCCTCTGTCATTACTCTGTCATGATGTAGCACATCCGTCAATAGAAAAGAGATATATAGGACCATTTTACAGGTGATCAGATTGATCCAATTGATTGGCATATATAGAACAATTGACCATGTTGTGTCTGATGGGTCAACGTTTGTCTATCAGTTTTATTCTGTGTGCTATTAATATGATTGCATCCAAGGCTATCTGGATTATGGTGAATATAGTGTGCTATACTTCAAGAAGACCAAACTGAAAAACAAAATAATGAAAAGACAAAATAAGGAAAGATTTTCCTCGTGTATTAGCAGCTCAGAATATGCAAAGATAGACGGCATGTGTCTTGGATAAGTGCCCAAGCTTAAAATATGCCACTCTGGAGTACTCGCAGTATAATCAGTGAAGTGCAAGAAGTAAATTAAGAAACAAGAGTTAAGCAGTCCAAATGCACACCAGCATATACAATGGTTACTGTTCCTAACGATCAGCTATCTGTCTGGGAAAGGTTACAAGATGGAAAGTTGTTGGCTGGTAGATTAGCAGGCAGCATCTGCGCTGTGCTTAGGAACAGCTGAGTTGATCGGTGCTGCACACAGCTGTTCCCTCCTTCTTCCTCCAAGAATGGAAGAATTTCCCCTTTCTGACTGAACAAAGCAAACACATTCCTTCGGTGCTTGGAGAGGAACTCTCTGTAAGCTGATCTACTTTACATTTTCTGCAGGGGTATATCTCACTATGTAATTATAGTTTGTCCCTGCCTTAGCACATTATTAGTCTGGGTTAGTGATGCTCCTTCAGAATAGTTCAGACAGAAGAAAATGGTGTGAAAGATTAATGAGTCTATAGAACAACAATTTTACAGAATTATTCCTCTCTGATCCTTCTAGGTTTTGATCCTGTTATTAAAGACTACATGACCATTTTCATGGCAAGGCAAGCAATGCAACATGAAAGACATAAAATCTTCAGGCCCGCTGAGCTGCACAGGCTGATGACAATTGCAAAGTTGTAGATGTCCAAGACTTGAAAAAGTGAGATAGATACCTCCATTTTAGGACACATGTCATAAGATAGCTAAAAGCGTCATGAGATACCTAAGAAAGGCCAGATTCTGAAATATAAAGAAATTGTTCATTATGAAGGTGACAGGGTAAGTGATTGAAAACAGACTCATCTGCAATATCAGGAAATTCTAATCATGTACATACCTTCCAAAAATTAGTAAGTTAAGACAATTTATATAAGCTATATAATATTTATATATATATATATGTGCCTGTATGAGTTTTAAAACGTTATTTAATGACCATTTTCAAAGATTTTCCACTTCCTTGCTAAAAGTCTGCTATGAAGATACACAGCACATTTCTCTTGAGACCTGAAAAGATCCACAGACAAATTTTCATACATTCATTTTACTTTCTCTCTCACAAGATAACTGAGTAGTTTGGTTTGGGGTTTATGTAGTTTTGGGTTTTTTTGTTTGTTTGTTTGGGTTTTTTTTAATATTTGTGAAGAATCTTCACTGTAAGAGGTATAGCCAAAGAGAAGACATAGATGATCATCTAGCAACAAAACATAGTCACCAGGACAAACTAGATTCCTGAAGTTTCATTATCAGTCTTTGGACATGCTGTACTAGATATGTTGCCTTTCCCTGTATTTAGAATTATCAAATCATTCTGTTTGGAAGATGCCTCAGGAAGAACAGTCAACATCCTGCTCAAAGCAGCAGCATTGTATAATCATACTCATTTTATAAAGAATAGATTACAAATCATGCAGTCTAGTTCCTGAGCATCGCTCTTGAGTCTCATGTGTCCCTTTAACAGTTACTGTGGTAATTTCTGTTATAATTAATTTTTAGTTATGCAGAGTTTAGTTGAAAAGAAAGTTGGAGACATAATAAATGCTGCCAATTAAATACAGATACTGCTGTATATCTTAACCCCATATACAAAGTTAGGACATAAAAAAAACCCAAACAACCAAAAAACCAAGAAAACAACAACCAAAAAAAACCCCACCACATATAAATAATTTAGGCAACAGGACCTGCTCAGGCACAGTTTCAATAGATGTTTGTACCAAGAGCACATCAATGAAGTCTTTAGCACCAAACAACACAGCCTGTAAAGCTGCTTTCAAACACCAGGAGCTTACGGCTGTCCACGGTTATGCTCTAGGCCAAAAGGTCCCAGATACCAGTCACAAGGTTAATGAGCTCTGAGCTGCTTATCCATGCCAGAAGCTAATATGTTCCTGTCAGCAAGCTCAATTATCAATGAGAAGATAAAATAGCAAGTGGAAAGTGCAATATCACTCTCTTGCCTCGTAAAAAACACAGAAAAAATGTTTTCATTTCCATAAGCAAAAAATCTGTTTTAAAATGGGTCTGAAGAAGGGATGGTCTAGAGCTTCTGCCACACTATTAAAATGTCTGTTTAAAAAGGCAATTGTTTTGTGGAAAAACAATTAACAAATCCTGGACTTTTACAGGAGCAATTTTCATCTCTCATAAACAGAATCGAAGAATGAGAAAGTGACCATGGTGTATCTGACTAGGAAGAAAAGAATGAGTAGTTCATAAGAAAGGAAATAATTTTTTTTCCTTGGTTTCAAGTGTTGGTCACTGTCAATCAATGTCATTTCAGTTTAGCTGTAAGTTTGCTTGTTAATCATAGCCTTCTCTTCTGCTAACTCTCTGTGGAGTGTTAGAGAGGCTTTCTCTCCATCAGATGCTTGAAATCAGCTCAAAATAACGATTGCTCCTGGCTCACACAGAGCCAATTTATTTTTAAGAAGGATGAGCTTGTCCCAAGAGCAGAGCAATAACTACCACTGACCATTATATTTATAGAAACATGATTACATTTCTTTAATGATTACTTAAGAAATAGATCAGTGATTAGCTAATGTGTCCCTTACCTTGCAATGTAAAGACAAAGCATTCATGTCAAAATCAGCTGGCATATACTCTTTCATACAATGCTCTGAAAAAGAGATAATCAACTAGGAAAGCAGAAGTTTATCTTGCTTGGTTTTATTTTCATTTATTGTGTTGAGTACCTTACAGTAGGTACCTTTTTGCTTTCTATCATATGTAGTTGGACAACTATCACTGTCTTTACATGCAGAATAATATTTATTTTTCCCCAGTTTAGATGCTGAGCTGATTTAACAGAGGAGGTTTCAACCATCCCATTATTTTAATCGATGGGCTTCTTGTCCAAAGCCTTTCCCTAATTTAGGATCTGCTCCATATTCATTCAAGTCTATGGAATCACCTCTATTTATTCCATTGAGCAGCAGATGAAAAGTACTATAAATCATTTCTTATTTCAATTGTTGGATTTTTTGAGTGCTTGGTCTGAAGATCAGTTTTCAGTAGATGTATAAACTGTGTATGAACAGGTATTCATATGCAGAGCATGTGGCATATATCTAAAAGAATAAAGGCTCATAGATTTACTCCCATAAAGCACTTGTGCTCATAAACGTTAGTACAAGTCATCACTTTAATTTTCAGAGAAGGTAGGCCTGAATGCCACTTTAAATGCTTGTGCCCAAAATTTCAACTTTCCAAACCCTATCTCAGTTGCCTGGAGAAACATCCATTCCCAATATCTGAAGTTTTTTTCATTCAATTTCCCTTTTAATATATCTGCTCAAACACATCTGCTTCTGGACCTTTTGAGAAGTAAGTGGTTCTGGAATTGATTCTCATCTAAGTTCTTTGGTGATTCATAACTTCAGAACTACTTCAGCAAAGGACATAGGAAGGATTTTAGAAGTCATACTTTAACAACTCTGGACACTCCTAAGAAGAATGTAGCAGTGCTATTTTACGACTTAGTTATGAAGTCCCTTCAAATCAATGGATTTCAGCTGATTTCAAATTTCTTGAATCAGATCTCTTAAGTGGCAGAGGCAACAGTAGGTACTGTTCCTGCCTGGGAAACCTGCCTCTTGAGACTTGTCATTTGGGTGCCTCTCCATTGCTTCAAAATGGGACAGAGGCACAATTTACACTTGATGCACACTTAAGAACAATCCAAGCAACATTCAGGGAATGAAATGCATAAAATCTGCTTGGCTTAATTCTCCTTCAGGTAGGATAGCCTTGGTAAACTCTTATGTCACAGAGCAAATTCTTCAAGTATTCACACTGCAACTTCATACATTTTATGTGTCAGCACCTTGTCATTTGAAAATTGTCTCATGAAGGATGGTCCCATGCAGAGAGTAGTAGAATTTGACTTAGGAGATCTATGTCAAGTTACTTCCTTTGAGCAGAAACCTTGGGTAAATTGATTAGCCACTTACTTTCTTACTCCTTACTGGGTTTACCTACATAGGAAGCATAAAGGGATGAATTATTAAATATTGCAAATAAATAAATATAAATGTTCCTTAAATAGAAAAGGGTGTGAATCATGTGAACTGTTCCTTCCCCCTGCCATTTTTGTTCAGTCTTTCCTCTCTTTACCCCTCTTTTTAAAAGCAAGTTGTTTGAAGATTGTGTTCATATGAAATAAGAACACAGCTTTCAGGAAAATGATTTATTTCATTTCTTTGAAACAGTCTGTGCATTTTATTCAGCTTTTTCTTTTTAATACTCTCTCTGATTTAACATTTTACTTTTATATGATAATTACCAGAATGCTGCTCTTGTATTTTTAATTTATTATTTTGTTTAGCATTCTATCAGTCCCACACTGATACCTCCATTTTCCACCCCGCTTTCTCCAACCATTATGTACCTTGGCAAAGTGATTCAGCTTCCCATAAAATCTTTGACCATGGTTTGACCAACTCTTCCAAACTGCAGAGAGCTGACAGTGGATTCATTAGTATAGAAACTACACATTAAAGTGGTGTCATCTGATCTAAAACACTTGCATTTCATGACCAAAAGCTGTTTTCTTATATGATATCCATTCTAATAGAAGATAACATCTTGCAGTAACACTTTATCCAAAGCCTGTTGGAACCTACAGGGATTTTTCAACTGATCAATTAGATTTTGAATAAGGGCACAGCAGCCCAGTTCAAGAAATACCAAACCCCCACCTCTAGCCAGCATAAAATATGCTTAAAGAGGTCAGTCTTTTTCTAAATAGGGAAAGACTTCTGAATCTTAACCTAAAACCTTCTGAAAGAATTACGTAGACTTCATCATCTTACCCTTCAAAATGAATTCTCAATGACTAAATTGTCTTTTTGCTGTATTGTTGGATTCTCAAAATGGACAAATTTTACTTCTATTAATTCCAAGTAGTTATACAAAGCTTGTACAACTCATAAAGAAAAATTAGTCTTTTGAAGGTCACTGAATTTCACATAAGCCTGTAACTTGTTTCCTATCTGGTGTTAGCGTACAAAGGACAGCAGCAAAATCCTGTAGTATTTCTGCTGTGTATTTATCACTGCATGGGAAAAACTTTTGAGAACGAAGAAAGATTAAGAGTAATTATACATACAGAAAGATAAGTGAAGCTTCTGGTGCAGTTAAATATAGAGAAGTTCAGCATTACATCTTTGTTCATAGCCCAGAGAAGCTGACATAAATCTTGTAACTATCTTCAGCTGGCCTTTGAGACCAACATGTTAACCACAAGTTTATATAACAGAAAGGAAAATCAAACAAACAGCTTCTCAGACATTCAGTCAGACTGATCCAGACACTCACAGAATATTCAGAAGAGCACAGTCACCTTTTCAATTTATTTTTTAACATGGAGTGTCATATTATTGATTCTTTACATTATTGCTTTAAAAGAATTACTATTAGAGTTTGTTTCTTTTTACGTTCCTTTGAAAGTCTGATATTCTCAAGTGGATAATGATAAGACAGGTTCACAGTGTATTTTTATGCATTTTGCAATTACTGAATTGATTTTTGTAAGGAGCTGTTTTTCAAGCAACTGTGCATCAGTTTTGAAACTTACAATATTTATCAGAGATTGGGCTTTAGTTTATTTTTATACATTTCAAGAGACTTGACAGTAGCAATCTCTTATCTCATAAAGGGACCTTCTTGACCCTAATGTTCTCCACATGTTTTGTAGCTGTATCAACGTTCTATTAAACAGCATTTGGAGCAGACTTCATCTGCTTTGAGTCTGGAGGCTTGCAAAGGATAGGTGGTTTGAATTTCTCTTCCCTGGAGCCTTCTGGAAACCTGTGTAGTCACTCTGTATAAAAGCATGCACATGATCTGATTCAGGCTATCTTTCTGCTAATCAGCTTTATGTGGTGCCAAGTGTGAAGATTAAATGCTGATACCTTTCTCAATGCTAGTCCCATTTTAGAGGGCCTTAGCTTTTCCATGTTTTTGTCCTGAGCTCTGGCTATGCACTGAATGTTGGGGTCTGATATGGTTGGCCAGGAGTAGATACAGAAAAAAAGTCAGGGAAATCCTTATGATTGGTCCAATAGCTGCTGTAGAGAAAAAAAAAAAAAATAGAAAAATCAGCAAATTGTACTTACAGTTAATTTTTATCATTTATTTTTAAGGTGGGGTTTGGTGGATGAGTAGAGACTAAATTTTGGATACTATGAGAAGATACATCTTGGTTAACTTTCTCAAGGGATGAGGACTTGCAGAGTGATCTAGATAGACTGGAGAATTGGGCAATTATCAATGTCATGAATTTTAACATGAAAAAATGCCAGATTGTGCACTTGGGGCAGAGTAATGCTGGACAAAAGTCCAAATTGGGAGAGGAGTGGGTGGAGAGAAGCCCTGAAGAGGCACCTAGGGGTGCTGGTTGGTAGCAGGCTTGATGTGAGGTAGCAGCCTCAGCCAAGAGGGCAAGCAGCATCCTGGGATGCTTCAAATGCCATCAAGAAATTCAGTGACAGAACTGATCTATCACTGAAAATTTAAATAGAGAAAATGTATATTCAGATACAGGCAGACTTCAAATATAGGTGACCAAATAGAAACCTGAATCTGTTTGACCCATTTCACTGGTATGGCTACGGGTATTCCTTTTTGGAGGTGATCACGTTTAAAAGAGTGACAGGCATGACATCATATCATATTTTGAAAAGCCAGTCACCTCATGAAGTATCCATTTATTTAGTAATGATATTTAGTAATGATTATTTAGAAATTTTAGTAGGATACTGCTCATGCTAACCATAGTATTGGTCAAGGAGGACTGGAAGTGATCTGTAGTGTCCCTAACAGAACTGCATAGATTCATGCCAGCTCCAGAGCCGCCACATTAAGAACATTGCTTCCTTTTCCCTCAACACATGTAAAACACATGTAAAGATCAATTATTTTCCAATAAATTATTCTCGTAAGACTTAGAGAAACTTTGTGAAAAATAAACAGGAGCAGTTCTGCACAAATATATATATGAAAAAAAAAAGCAATATTAATTCTTAGAAGCATTAGAGATGTAGTATGAGGCAAAAAGTATAAGGCAAAAGAACATCACAAGAGCTGTCCTATCTTTCAGTGACAGAAGCACTTTAATGTGACACAGCTTTTGAAATGTAAAGAGAAATATTCCTCTTCTTCACACAATAGAAAAAAACTGACAAGATTTATCTGTTTAACCTGAATATATTGAGACAAAGAGAAGCATGGACAAAGAGGTGATGTAATGAGAGTCTAGGAATGAGCAGATGCATGATTTGGGCTCCCTTACCTCAGTTATGCACCACATGTTCAGCTCTGACACATGTGCACTAGCTATTTACTCATATTGCACCAGATGACTCCACCACTTGTTTTCAGGGAAGTAATTTGTTCAACTCAATTACTGTAGTCAGCCACTAGATAGTTTAAATTACGTATCATCTGTTTCTTATGCAAAGTTCTCACTTCATTTGTCTCTTTGATTGTTTCAGATGCCACTTTGTCTTACAGGAGATAACATAAAAGCCATCAGACAACATTTATCAAATACCACAATGTCTAAGTCTGATAATGTGCAAATTGAACTCCCAGAAAGGGAAGGTAAATTTGGAGATAAGGTTATGTCCTGTGGCTTGGGAGCTCTGTATTCATTTCTTGGACATAATAATGGCTGATAGTCTAGTTTTCATTTCAGATTCTCCAAAGTATCTACAGTCACAACACTACCCCACTGCTTTAAGTTGAAAACTGGTGAAAAAACTGGATCTCAACTGCAAGTTTAGAAACAAATACACACTGTGGATCCCTTCTGCTTATGGAACATCAGTTTTTTATGTAGATGAGTAGGTATCATAATAACTAAAGGCACAGTGACACCAAAACAGGCTGGAATTTATTTATCTAAGTAAGACAGATAGTTTAAAATGGGAATTTTCTTTAAAAAGAAAATTGTTGTTGATATAGGTCTTTACATCTTTCTGGAAATTCAGTATTAAGTGGTTCTTACCATCAGGGCAGGAATAAATTCTTTTGCAAAACCTACTCCCTTAGACAAATTACTTTTTGTTATTATTTGGAAAATTCAGCTTTGTAACACATTATCTTTATTCTTGCATGAGAAAATGGAGACATGATTGTACTTGCTCTCTCCACAGAAATGCCAGGATTTCTATACTCCATAAGTTTTCTGCTCTCTGGAGGAATTAATTGGCTTGAGTCCAAAGGGAAAGAAATATCATAAACTACAAAGTATTTGTTGTCTTGGGATGAATTTTTCATGCCCTTGGATCACTGACCGTGATGAATCAAGTGGCACAGAGCAAGAGATCAATCAAGAACAAGTGCCAGCGAAAGTGAGAAGCACAGCAGACAAAATGCTATCGATGTCAGAAGATACGCCTGCTCCATGAAGCACTGACTCATTTTTCACCAAACTCTCTAAATATGGTGATACCATTTTGAAACTGTTGACTTGCTTCAGTGAAACTATGAATATCAAGTACCTATCTGGTAAGAATTCTCTGCCTGAATGTAAGCAAAGAAAAGCCTTGCATCCTGTCAGCTACCTTCAGTCCTACACTGCTGGAATACTTCACTACCCTGTGATTAGAAGCATTCCTTACAGAGATGTTTTTTTGTGATGATGCTTCTCCTTTATGAGATCCTTGAAGGAATTTGCAGTAACATATGTTTTGTAAAGTATTCTACAAAAATCTAAGGTGTCTCCTGCGGACAAAATTAACACTCTCGAAATAATAACTGATTCATGGTTTTCTCATGTTTAGAAGCTAAACTGGTCAGTTGGAAAATGGATTAAAAGAAGATAGCAGGAAGACAGAAATTGCTTAACTGTTTGCCTCACTGAAAATAATAATAATAATAAAACATAAATCTAACTTGCTTCAATAAAAGTGAAGTGTAACTGGAAGCTTCACCTCTGGGCATGTTAAAGGCTATTGTATTAGAGCAGGGAACTCCAAAGTGAAATTCATCAGTCTGCATGAGCTAAAAGAAGCAAGCTGCTTAAACTGGGGACTGAAAATGTCTCCCATACCTGGTGGATTAAAGTCTGAGAAAGAGATATACCACACCAACCAGCAGACTATATGTTTTCAATTTAAAGGGGAGCATTATTATCACTGAAGTTATAGATGGTTTTAATAGAGGAAAAAATCTTCAAAACAAATTTAAATGAAACCATCATATACAATTTACATAAAAAAGAGGAAAAATTGATAAATTCTACAATAATAGGAACTGGTCCTGGACACCAAAATTTATTATGTTCAAGCACTCTTCACAGCAATTACAGCCACCTTTACCAACATTTGAACTCTGGCCATTCCCAGGTATCCTTTCAGTACTAGTTACCCTAGTTGCCTGGGCATCCAGGCTTCTCTCAAACAATGGAAAGCATTAAGTACCTAGGATTGTGCACCTCGCTTCACCAGGTATAAAAAAGCGCCTACATATCTAGACTTAGATAATGCTTTCAGAAGCTGAAATTAGGCAAGGTGAATTTCAGCACTAGTACCTAAATTTCTGCCCACGGAATTTCCTGGATGTTTCTTTCTGGCAAATCCCAATGCTACCTGAATCTCAAACACTTAATTAGTCATTTCACATTTAAGTCTGTCAAGGTTTAAAATAAACTGTTATGTGTCTTTTGACAAAAAAAAAAAAAAAAAAAAAAAAAAAAGCAATTTCTCAGAGAAGAGGCATAGTACTGGGCCCTGCCCAAAACATGGCCAAGAAGCAGCTGGCTGTGCTCATCACTGCCCCCACCTCCCCCACCCCCACCCCCATTTGTTCAATAATTCAATATTTGTAGCAAGTAGGCATTCCCAGTTTATTTTCTATTTGAGGAGATACACACTGATTTCACTGATTGCTTAGTTTACCAAAATGTATGATAGACTCTCTTTCCTTGAATCATCATTTCTAGTTGTAACATCTTTACAGAATGTTTATCACATTTTATTAATTTGTTCATGGAGATGACATGGACTCTGAAGAAATTGCTAGAAAACGTTCAAAGAACTTGTCACCTGGTACAAGTCACAGAACTGTGCTGCACATAATGACCCCTTGTGGCTTAAATATCTACTAAGGTGCATCATTTAATAGTTTTCAAAGAGTATCCTGCAGCCTAAAGTTGCCTACTTACAAAACAAGGCAAATATTCCTGGTCTCATTCTACAGATGGGAAACAGAAACAGAGAGGTGAGGTATACACTAGACTGTAAAACACAGTATAAAATACAGATATCAGATGAAAGGTTAAGCTTCTGTGTTCCAATGGAATTTTTTGCCATTAGACAATCAGTAGCAATGTGGCCTCATGTTCAGGGGATTAGGAAGCTTGAACCAGAAAGATATTTGCATTTATGCATGTATTAAGCTTGCAATATCTGAATTCCACCAGCTTATGCATCAGCTGCCACGATAGCAGTACCAGTGATATGATTGCCACACATCATGCAGCTTAAATTTATTTTTATTTATAAGCAAATTATAAGATCATTAATCATACAGATTTATGTATTTAAAAACTGAAAACTAAAATCCCGTCTTAGATTGGGGGACTACTAATTCACTCAAATTTTTTGTGAATTCTCAAGGCCCAAACACTAACAAAAAGACACCCAGTTTTTTAAAATATGTATGAACCAAGATGTTGTCAGAGGAATCAACACAGAAATACACAGCCTCAAGCTACAGTGATAAGCAGCACATTAGATCAAATGAAATAGTGAAAAAAAAATTATTTTTTATATATTTTATTGCATTTATGTCTATCAAATTAACTTAAACAAAAGAGAAACAAAATCTCCTCTACCTTTGAAACAGGCACTCCAGTCAGTCTTGTCCACTGCATACTTTGATACTGACAACTGGGAGGGGTGAGAACGTGCCTTTGGGAATCACCATTCAGAACTGGCCATTCCCTGCCATGGAACAGATCTGAAGATTTGTCAAGAATCCTAATGAGACCAAGAAACCATCACACTGAAAAAATACCACCTGGGCATTGAGAACTGCAGCCAGTATGACAGAGCTGATGAGGGCTGCTGTGTGAAGGCAACCTTGCTGTCCTGCTCTGGTGTCTGTTCTGCATGGCACCAGCATTGCCTGGGAGACTGCTGCTGACCCGTGCCACTGCCTCAGCCCCGCTGCACTGTGTCTGATTTCTGTGTGTGTTTGATACAGGCTCAGAGTTACTGAACTGCAACAGGACAGCTGAACTCAATAGTCTCAGACTTCAAAAGCATTTTGGCTTCCCAGAGGGACTTCCATATACTGTGCAATAGCAGAAAGCTGAGGCTGAGAACTGAAGATCTGGTGTGGAGAATGACTGCCATGCTGGCCTGCAGCATCGGCTTCAACAGATTCCTTCCAGGAAAGACAGTTCAAACTGGTTTAAGTCTCCTTGGAATGATAGGTACTCTAGCAGTGGCGTTAAATATCATGGATACTGACACACCTTTTGCCAGTGATGAATTAATGATCCTATAAATATGCCATTCCTTGTTTCAACTGCAAGTACTATGCCATAAACATATGTATGGTAGAAAAGTAGTACGCCGTGAACTTCCTCTTGTGAGAAAAAGCTACAGGAACTCCATAAGTTCCTCAGCATCTGGCCATCAGACTCAGCTGGATTCAGTCGTGGTGTTCCCCAGGAACATGTGAGGCAGCTGGATGGCAAATATTTCTAAACCACCACGTGTGCACTGCGAAGGTGTCCTGCAATAACCCACCTGTGTAAGGTGTACAGCAGAAACACCCCCACGCCACCGAGATGCCCATCGCTAGTTAGATTCCAGCTACAATGCTTCTAAAACAAGTTTAGAAACAAAGAAACAACAGATTGATTTTCAGCCAAATTATAAACAAATAGAAAAAGAAGAAGGAAAATAGCCACAGCCCCCACTGGCTTTGTGGCCTCCAACATCAATTCAACAACAGAGCATGGCAGTACCAACACAGGGTTATCAGGACATAAACACAGACACAAACAACAACGAAGAAATAAACCTTCACTTCTTTTCAGACCATAAATTGCTGTACTTGGGCTGGTTTTCTTCATAGCAGCCCGTATGGTGCTATGTTTTGGTGTTTATCACACACCACCATTTTGGCTATTGCTGAACAGCACTTGCACAGCAGCAGGCCTGTTTTCTTTTTCCCACTCTGCCCCCTGCAAACAGTAGGCAAGAAACTGGGAGGAGATGGCTGAGACAGCTGATCCAAAGTGACTGAAGAGATATTCCCTATCATATGGTGTCAATCACGCTCAGAAATAAAAGCTCAAGGAAAGCAGCAGGGTTCATTCACGCTTACAGCAGTTGTATTCCCAAGTAACTATCCTGTGTGCTGAGGCCCCGCTTTTCAGGAAGTGGGTAAAAATCTGCCTGCCAATAGGAAGTAGTGAATAAATTCCTTATTTTTCTTTGCTTCTGTGCGCGGTTTTTGCCTCATCTATTAAACTGTTACCTAAAGCCACAAGTCTGCTCGCTTTCCCCTTTCTCCCTTTGCTGTACAAAAGGGGAGTGAACAAGTGGTTGGGTGGGTGTTTGGCTGTTGACTGGGGTCAATCCTCCGTAATTGCTTACCCAAAGACTTACATCTTAAACTTTAGAAACTTTTTTGTAACCCAGGAACATTTATTCTGTCAACTGTTCTCTTCCATAATGTATCAAGCTTGAAACAGGCATGAGGTTATTTGTCCTGCAAATACTGTTACAAATTCTGCAATATTTGATGGACACAAAACTATTGGATACTTCTCCCCAGATCTCAGAAATTACTGGAGTAATTCCTACATCTTCCCGTCTCTGCTCCATCCCATTTAGCCATGCACTGCTTTAACTGTTTTAACACAGATATTTAAGTGGGTAGGGCAGAAAATGGGGGTTAAGGCATTCTGTGGTAATTTCAAAGAGACAACAGGAACAAATGCAGATTTTTTTTTTAACTGCATCTTTTTTTGCTGTTTCCCTCCCCTCTGCACGTACTCCAATGTGAGCGGCTTCCCTTTTAAGATGCATTCATTAGAATGGAACTCTCAGTATAAGAAAAAAAGAGCTGTATTCTTTCTGCTCTACTGCTAAGGTCAAAAAAAGATCCTGCATTAAGCTGCCAGTTTTCTTTGTGATATGTGAGGCAGCACAGAACACAAATTGCATTTCTACTCTCTCTTCAGCTCTTCTTTTAAATGCCACAATACTGACAGTAATCACTGAGCTGAACAGATATGACACAGAAGACACAGAGGAAACAAATAAGACCCATCCGATCTTGGTTTTCCAGTGCAAAAGTAAACAAATAGGTATTTGGTTATCAGTTTAGCTAGAGATGGTTCTGCAGATAGGTAAGTTTCCCAAATCTGCCATGGTGGAAAACTCACCATATGTTAAACATTCTGAAATTAATACAAATACAGAAATAAATTAGAAATACAAAAAAAAAAAAAAAACCCAAACCAAAACAAAACAAAAACACAAAAAACCCCACCAAAAACCAAAAACCAAAACCAAAAACAAAACAAAAACCAAACAAACGACAAAAAACCACCAAACAAAAAAAAACAAACAAAAAACCCCCAACAGAACCTCAATTGGGAACAGATAAGGTATTTCACATTAGATTATCAATCTAAGCCTTCCAACACTGTCATATTCCTGGTAAAATATTTTATTAGCAGCGAATACACTTAAAGTGAGTTTACGAGAAAGATAAAAAGAATTTTGAAAGATAGCATGGGCTCCACACAATGTACTAATATAAACAGGTGGCATTTTACATTTCCCACATCCCTCATAAATTCTACCATATGCTTGAAGGGAGAGCCTGCAAGAAAAAAGTGGGAGGAACGAATTAGAACTCAGAAGCCAGTAATTCTATCACCAAACTCTTAATGATTTTTTAGCAACCCATTATGCACTAAACCTGAAAAGAATTATTCATGGTATTTGTTTATTGCATTGAACTTGAACTGTGAGCCACAGAAACCTTTGATTCCCTCAGGAACTTCCATCACAGTGCAAGCTGGTATTCTATCTACCTAGGTCGTTTCCTGAGCAATCATGTCTACTACAGCCTATCTAATATGTTCCCAGTCCACATCCTGCTATTTGTTTTGACTAAATTAACATCCGTGGTGCCAAAGATATTTCCATGAGTTCCAACCCTGTGAAGTATTTGCTGCCTACAATTTTTATCAACCTCGTTTGAGATAGTCTGAGTCCAGAAGAGAACGGTTCAAAATTTCTTGGAACAGATGTTTTAATTTCTACATTTTTCCTGCTTGTACACAAACAGAAATACACTTATTTCACAAGCTTATTAATGTTTTTGAATTGCACCACTCTAAGGTAACCCAACATACAAAACTGGTTTAACAAATACTTGAAACTTTATATACTAATACTCATCCAGCAAGTACGGTGTGGCTTTAGAAACTTATGATGCAGCTTCGCAAACTAGTTTGATCCATAGTCCATTTTACATAAATGACATTGAGGAATAAAGGCTTTCAATCACCAAATTCTGTTCTGGAAATACACTGTCACCGTCAATCAGTAGAAGTGGTTATCTCACTGGGCTTTGCAGAGCTTTCTAAAATTCTTTGAATAACACTTTGGCACAAACAACTATTTCCCTTAAAGAGTGAAAATGTGTGTTACTTTACACTTAAATCTTACATGACCATGTTTTAATGATATGTGCATTTAGATCTGTTTATAATCACTGGCATTTTGTTTTGATTTTTCCTCCTACCGCTATTTGTCCACACTTGATTACAGGGATGTAGCCATTTTTTTATAGGCAGGTGTGAAGAGCAATAAAAGCTAGGGAATGCGGGTGAAGGTAACAGCTGGGTCACAAAGAATAAGCAAAAATATATAAATATATACATTTTTGCCTTGCATCTTGATATTTTGTTCCCAGATAGGGGAAAAACAGAACTTTTTTTTTTTTTTTTTTTTTTTTTTTTCCCACTGGTACTGAGTGAATTGTATCTTTGGTACCACTGTGATTTGTTGTTTTATTGGAGGTTTTGGTGTATGGATGGATCTAATTCCTCAAAGAACAGAGAAGAATCTGACAAAAGCTTGGTGTCCCACTGTTTTCACTCAGTGCTAGGTATGCTAAGGCTGGGACCCACAGAATCCTCTCAGTTCTGGATGATTGTAAGACCACCACACAAGAGAAGCACTGCTTTGCCTAACACTCTATAAATTTATATCAATGTTAGACTTACGCAGCCTTGCCCATGGCTAAAGCAAGCAACCTGAAGAGCTGAGGGAAAAAGGGCAGTGCCAAGATTTGTGCTGCAGCCTACCTAGTTTCCTATTTTAGAAAACCAGTGGGTGAGAAACATGAGATTGGAAGTCAGAGAGACAGAAGAAAGATGTACTGATGTGACCTCTCTTCACTTTGGACACCAGTACCTGCAGAAGATGTTGGGATATAACCACGGGCCAGTAGCATCTAGTAGGATAAACACAGTGAAAAGCTCTTTGAAGCATGAACTACTGCCCTTTCCTTCTGTCTTTTTACTCTCTTACAATTGCTTTTACTCATCTTTGTCTAGTTGTTCCATTTTCTCCACCTTTTCCTACGCCTCTGGTTTTTCTATTTCTTGTTCTCTATTCTCAGTTGTTCACCTCTGTTGCATTTCCCTCTCCCACTACTTGGTTTGTTTCCTTTGTATCTTCTGTTTTGCTCTTTTCCTAACCACTTCTCCAACTTCAAAATATCAAAGCCAGTTGTTGATTTGAGCACGTTATCGGGGGGGGGGGGGGGGGGGGAAATCCCGCCGGGGGGGAGGGGAATCCTGCCCCCCCCCCAAAAAAAAAAGTGAAAGCTTATATGCTTTACTACTTGTTATGTCAGACATTTAATAACTTCTAAGTGTCTTGGTCCATTTTCATGGAGGAAAGATTTTTAAAAAATGGGTCTTTTGACTTCACTTTTATAAAAACAGATGAGTAAACACAGCACACACCGAGAGAGAGACTATGATGCAAATGCACAGCTATTATTAGACACTGGAAAATCCACTGAAACTGCTCTACATGAAAGAAATGCTTAGGAAACCAGGTTTCTGGAGCTCTTGGGGAGCTACTTGATTACTGTGATAGATAGTTCCTTCTTCTCTATTCCCAGTAGAGAAATAAAGTGTCTCTGGAGCATATCTACAAACATAAGGAGACTTCATGAGCCCCAGAAATACATTCTTTGGCTGTATGCAGTGGCAGATATTGTACAAAGCAGACCTCTGGTATACTCTGTATCATGAAAGAACAGATGACCCTGTCAACAGGCAACCCAAGTGAGATTATTCACTGTGTAGAAAATGTCTAACGATTATTTTTTATTGAAATTGAGAAAGGGACATCATTTCTAGGTAAGAGAGTTCCAGACAGAATTTTAGAGAAGAGGAAAGGTTTTTTCTGGCATTATTCATCATTTAAGCTAGAGTTCTGCTGATCTGAAACAATCAAGAATTTGACAATACTGGGGTTTGAACATTCTGAGTAAAAATCTGAAATGATGGTACATATTTTGCAGCTGCTAAATGGACATTTCTGTGAAGACACTGCAGATCCAGTTCAGCAGACAACAGTTCAGTGTAACACAACCTGCTGCCATGCAGGTAGTAGACTAGTAAAGTTACTAAAAGAATCACAGGATCTGACAGAAAACATGAATTTCAACTAGAGTTCCTTAATCTTGTGTATATGAAAAGGGACAAGAATTAGAGAATTACAAAGCTGCATAGCACTTCAATACGTTTGCAAGGAAAAGAATCAAACAATAGCTCTTCTCATAACTGTAGTCACTATAAACTGAAGAACTACATGCACCAGTCTGTCAGATGATTATAGCTTTTTACTTTGAAAAAGCTTATGAAACTAATTTTTAAAACTTATAACCATTTGTGGGTCCACCTTTGAGTAGCCTGAAATAGTTATCTGAATGGATAGATTAAAAAAAATGGGTTTATCTGAATGAAAATATAAAACACTGCTTTACAGCAGGTAGCTGAGTTGAAAACACACCTCCTTTGAAGGCCAGAATCACAATAACCCAACTTGGCAACTCCTCCACACAATTTGAAATAAAGTGGGTTTAGCCAGTGCCGCCGCTGGGATCCGGTTAGTGTGAGGGTAATGCATGAGCAAATCACTACCGTTTGCAGCAATGTGTCTTCCTAAGCCAGTGAGACCTCTGAAACCGGGACCCTGCGCAAGGCTTTGGTAACACTCGATACCCGTCAGTGGAGCTGTGTGAGCATGATGAGTCTTCTAGCTTCTAGGAAAGAAAATTAGAAAGGCTTGCAGGCATAAAGGGAGACTAATTAAAGTCAATGAACAAATTACAAGTGGAAAAGGATTACTAGAGGAATGGAAGGAAATAAAATTGGAAGTATGGAAGGGAAGGAGATGAAAGCAGCAACAGAAGGGGGGGGGGGGGGGGGGTAGGGGGGATTTTTCCTAATTGTGTTTTCAAGAGTGTCCCTAATGGATTTAATCTCATCCAAATTCTAGCAGATAGCATGTGCCCAAAATGCTGCAGATGGCTCAGCTCGGCAGCAGGGATGGCTTGGAAGGAAAACAGTTCCTGTGGCTGCCTCAACAGATTGTTTACAGCAAAGATACCGACAGTGCCCAGTTATTGTCATGAAACAGTGTTTATTCCCTTATCTGAGACTTCTATCTGGGCATTTTAAATGGCAGATTTGTGTGTGGTTGCAACTAGGAGGGTCCTTGATAGTTCCTGTTGTTGAGGAACAGGCCAGAAGGTTTCCCATCTCTTAATAGCAAGCAGTTTTCCATGAGTTCTAATCACTTGACAACATTGTTCACATAGAAGTTTAGATGAAGGTCTGAAACAGATAAATGCCATTTTTCTCAGTGGAACTGAGAATAGGGTTGTTTTTTTTTTTGCAAGGTGTGAGCTAACATATCTACTCACCTTCCACCTGCGCCGCTACCCAACATACGCATTAGGTGGCCATTACCGTTAGGCTGCCATCTTGGCATGTTCCCACTTATACGGGAGCCCTTTTACTCTAAAGGATGTTCTTTAGCTGTGTGTGAGGCAACTTAAATGACTATTTTAGTACACAACAAACAAGTCCAGTCTTGTGATCAGCCTTAGGATCGCTCTTAAGCAGTCTGAACATAACGATGATGTTTATATGCATTAGTAATGCCACATCAGCCACAAGTCTTGATGACTTTCAACACATTTTGAGGATGACAGCATTCCTTCTCCTCTGTAAAAGAATTTGAAGACTGTAAATGCTTTTTCTGTACAGGTATATTTGCTCATTGATGCTCAACTACTATGACGTTTTCTTCTATCTTAAATTAGCATAAACCAATAACATTAATACAACTTTCACCAACCTGTTTGTTTCAAAGACTATTCCACAATCTGTTCCACTTTGCTTTTAAGCAAATGGTTAAGAACATATACTGCTCCTATTGGCCAAAGGAAGTCTGGCCTGAAGCATGTATCTCTGATTATACATGTTTTAATTCTAATTTTATCACTTAACAGATTACTCTCCATTAAGCAATTCTGGTCCCTTTTCTCCTCGAATTTTGGAAAACATACTGTCTTTTCTTGATATTTTTTACCTTCAAACATTGCAAATTTTTTGTCCCCTGTGCTAAAGTGGCACAAGCAGTGACCAGCCCATTTACTGGCCTTATCCAAGTGGGTATTCATCATCTGGATATTATGATGGGAAAAGCTGGATAGATAACCCTTGCAGCTGCATTCAGTCCCATTTACATTATATCACTATATACATATGCAAGTTGCACAATTAAGAATCATGAACTACTGGTTGACAGAGCTGTTTGGATATAGCCATAGTCATATGTCATCATAAATCATATTGCATCAGCCCTTTTATCATCTTGGCTGGTCTTTTCTGAACTCTTTCCTATTTATTAGATGGCTTCTAGTATTGAAGAAACCAGAACTGCAGACAGCTTTCTCAGTAGCCAATTGGTATCTCACATGCTGAAACCATCCTATTAAATGCAGGAGCCCTAATTGAAATAACCCAATAACCCACCCCTCCAGCCACTGAATTATGTGAACTCGTGAAATAATGAAAACATCCTTAACTCATTTCCCCAAGGCAAGTAATTCTGGCCACAAGGTCTGCCCATAGTCAAGAAAATTAATGAATAAGCAATGTGTTTAATCCTTTCAAGTGGATAACAAACACACTACAGATAAATGAAGACCATAGGAAATGGGTCCAGAATTATTTGAATTATCAGCTTCAATGGCCTCAACCCAGAAAAATACTTCCAAAATAGGATAACATATATGGAAGTGCAGAATTCAGGTCATCACTAGAGATGTGATAGCACAGGCGACTGAGTTGCGGGAAAGAGCAACTTAAGGGTTACTGCTGATATTTCTCTGTATGTGATCCCTGTGAACTATACCTGAACAAAAGAATTCATTATTCTCAAAGGAACAAAAAAAGACTGTCAGGAGGAAACCAGTAAGCAATCTTGCTTCTAGTAAGACCGTTAATAGAACTGCATGTGAATTTTTGGAATTCATATTCAGAAAATGATGTGGAAATAGTAGGGTACTCAAGGATACAAAATGCTCTAGGCAGGAAAATAATCTTCTACAAGTGAGGTTCAAGATGTTCTATGTATTGAAGAAGAAGACGACCAAGGTGTGAACTAATCATTGTCTACAGGTACTAACAGACAGGAAAGCAGGAGAATATGGAGTTTTTCAAAGCTGTTAACACAAGTCATGAGATAAAATGGCTAGAAGTTGGAATTACACAAGATCAAGCTTGAAATGAATTCAATAACCTGTCTATGAAGGTAATTAAAACATAGTAACAGTTCTGTTAGCAAAGATCAAATTATACAAGAACTCTGCATTTATGAAGTCTCTAGGTGCTTAATCTGGTTTACGAGAAAAACTGGAACTTGCCCTTATCCAGGGATGTGGTTGTCTGGCATTGGTAGGCCTTACCTATAAAGTTTGGGTTTGTTTTTTTTATGGAGAAAATACAACCTGCACCACCATCAATCTGCATGCAACATTTGTCATTCTTCATTAGAACTATGACTGTAGTTTAATTTACAGCATCCCAAACATGACAAACATAGCTGGTGGCTTACAGTGTTCAGTTAGGACTTTTTCCTCCGTGGATACATAATTGTCAAGAAATATTACTATGTTTTGGGGGCTGTAGCACTGTTAGTATTCTGCTGTCTCTTCCTTTCCTTTCCCAGCCTTGCACTGACACTTCCACATCAGGTCACCATTGCTAACAGGTTACGGTCAGTACTATGAAGTGGCCAAGGGAATGTATATATCATTTTGACTGATGGGTACCCTTATGCTTCCAGAACTATTAGCAAGCAGGGAAGTTTTTCTCTGGTCAACAAATATTGTTTCTTCCTTCACATTTTCAAAATTCTTTTTCTTCATTTAAGTGTAATTATTTCCCTGAAATTCCCAGGGTCTTATATTTGGCCTTAAAAATTCAAATTACCTTTCTATAGACAGAGGATGATGAAGGAACAAACATTTCTTTTTCAGAGGAATGCAGATGTGTGTCTTTATTAACTGTGTATCTTAATTTCTACTCCAATTAAAAAAAGACGGGGTTTTGTGTCATCACAGGAGAAGCAACAAATCACACACCAAAAACTATACTTACATTGACTTTGGTGGGAAAAAAGTAATTTGGTTTGCCTCAGCTGTGATCCACAGCATGCCCAGATACCCAAAAGGCTACTTTTTCCACCTTGACTCATCATGATCACTAATTTAATTCTCCAGCTGTATTTTGTTGATTGGTTTGTCTCAGAAGACAATAGAAAGCCAGACTCTTTCCCTTGATCCACCTACCAGGCATTTAGGGAAGCACAGCTGTACCTGAAAGTGTACTGGGAAAAAAGAAAAATAAAACTGACAAGCAAACACACACCCCCCCCCAACCAAACGAAAACAACAAAACCAACCTCTCCCAGACAAAAAAGAACTACTGAGAAGGTGTTTGATCAATGAGTGAAGTGTGTTTTACAGTACTGAGCCTTGTGATGGTCTGAGAACAGTAACAAATGGTACTTTTCAACCTCAGCCTTTTCAATGCCAGTGAAATCTTATCTTTGCTCTTCACGCTTTTCCAGTGTAGCTGGGATCATATGCAAAATCTGAGGATAATTAGTTGACAATCCCTTCAGTCTCTTTAAGGTGGCAACAAAAAACCAAACAGAAACCAATATGAGAAATAACTCTTGAAATAACACCAAGATAAAAAAAAAACCCAACAACTTATTATCAACAAATACTATTTTTTGAATTCTTTATAAAAAATCATCTTCTCATCTGAAATGTAACTTTCACAGAATGGGTAGTTTACCCATAGGTAAACCTTATGTCAGGCAACTTGGGGTAGGTTTGAACAGTACTGAGCTGACCTGAGATTTGTCATTGAATCAGAGAAGACTGAGTGTCAAAATCTCTTTTTTTCATTTAAGTTTAGCTTTCCTTAGAAATGTGTAATTTAAGTATGGACTATAATGAGGTAAAAGTTAATATTTACTTGTATTTTATTTTATTTCATTTCAGGTTAATTCCTGGTTCTAGCCTACATTTGCTCGGAACTTGCAGCAGAGTGTATAGCTGTTTTTGATGTCAGACACAATCTACAAAGTAATAAATTAGCATATTGCTCTGAAAACAAAAACAGTTCTATATTCAGAAGTCTTAGAATGGATAGCTCATTCTAGGGAATTATAATCTATATTTACTGTACAGGAATCAATTCCTAGGAAAATTTACATATAGCTTTGTACATTTTAATTAAACAAAACTATTACCTGTTTTTTACAAACTCTGGGGTTTGGAATAGTGTTTTTTCCTCCTATAAGATAGTGGTGTTTTTTTGTTTTTTTTGTTTTGGTTTTGTTTTTTTTTTTTTTGGCTGGCACTGATTTTGAAACTTGAGGACACTTAAGTAACAATTTTTTAAACCATTTCATGCATCATTACTCTCAATATGATGGGTATCAAACTTGGATGTGACGAGCTTATTTTCTGTTACCAATTCTTATGAAATTTCTACTAGACTGAATAGCCCAAATAACAGGAGGTTGGCTGTCCTCCTGGATCATGTGCCATCTTGGAGCACAGATCTGAAGAGACAAGCCTGACAACCCAAAGCAAATATTCTATAAACACCAGCGTCTAAAGAACATCTATGTCATCTTCCTCATTCCTCCCTGTCCACAAACACAATCACCACCCTCGACCCCTTGTAATGAGCATGGAATTTTCAATGCAAAGACCTCCATGCATACAGTATGAAGTGGCACATTAGAGAGCAGAGAAGGGTGGGAAACAGAACATCAAAATGCCCAAGGGATCTCTAGAAATGAACTATGTTCAGGGCAGAAAGAAATCTAGCTTTTCTGCAGCTCAGTTCCTAAGGAAAATCCTTTCCAAACCTGAATTATTTACTATTGAACAAAATGAGGAATGGAAAGGCTTTCATCCAAAAGAGGTTTCCCACTCAGCAACTTAACCTCAGCTGTTACTGCTTTTATCATGACTTAAAAAGCAAAGGAGGAGGGAGAAGAAGGGGAAAGAAGCCAGGATATTATCAATCTATCATTCCATATTTTGCTTATCTGTCAAACTACAAATTGGAATTTGAACTTTTTAAAATCTTTCATCTTTATTCTACCCTGGCCCTTTTTAATAGTTAAATTCATTATTTCCTGGACAGAGTGAATCTAGGTCATGAGGGGAAAGCAGAGCTTGTCTTGGAGAATGGAAGTAGTCGTTCAGGCCTTTTTCTGCTTTTAGTTCAGTGTAAATTAACCCTGTCTATACAACAGTCAGAATGAATTAATGATTTATGGAATTACATCAATTTGTCCTTTTCTCTATCAGAATTCTATCAATTGGACTATCTCTCAGGATTTCTACTGAAATATTTCATGCCTATTCCACATTGGAAATTCATAGCCAGTAAATGATAAACTGCCCATCTCCTCTTTTCTAGATGCTTAATTCTCAGTTGCTGTCTTTTTCCCCCAGAATTTTCACTTTTGTGAAAACAATAGAAGGTTTTCATGAATCCCATTGAATGTCACAGCTATCCACTTCATCCTATTTCTGCTTGATACCCAATTCTGCTTGAATAATTATGTGGTTCTCAGCTCTGGAGCTGTATCCTTACCTTGTATGATCCAGAGATTTGCAGCTTTTATTCTCATGAAATGAACAGCTAATATTTTCTGAACAAGGAGATCTGAATAAACTTCATTTGTGTTTTAAACCTCCTATCTGATAGTAAATGAGAACTCTAACATTTCCTCAATGTGTATATAAAATGAGGCTGTTATGATGCAGTTATACTATAAATATGGTATAATGGTAGAGTCTGTAATATCTTCTGTTTTGGTGACATTATTCTTATAATAATATATTTGGGAAAAATTGTTGTCATCTTTTGGATGCACTTAGGGGAGAAAAAAAAGAAAAAAAAAAAAGAAAAAAAGTTTCATTTTGCTGAATGTTCCAGCTGACACATCCTAGATACCTGCTTTACCATGGAAAAGATAATTCTAAATTTCAGAAAGTTACTCTGAGATAACCAGTATTTTCTTCTTTCCTATTTTATATAGTGATCATAGCATAACATCTGTGCAAGAATTGTTTGCTTGGTTAAGCAATACTGATGGGAAACAGCTTTCACAGAAAGACATGCCACTGAAGTTGAAGCCAAACATAACAAGAAAAAAGAAATTATGGGTACAGAGAGGAAATTATATCCACTCCCACTACTTAATTTTTTTGCATCTATACCTTGTCTTGCTGGTTGAATAGGAAATGAAACTTGTTTGATCTTCAAAATTATTACAGTTCAGTTTCACAGGTTATTTATCCTGAAATTTCTTTGGAATCTAGCCTGGATATATTATCTTTGTTGTTGTTGTTGTTGTTATTGTTTGTTTTCTTCTCCTCCTTCCCTGTTTTATTTCCAGAAGATGTAATTGAATCCTTGTTGTGTGGCCAGCTCAATACACTAGCTTCTGAGACAAACACTGCACGTTCAGCAAAGTCTTTTTAAGAACAGAGAATGCTAGTGTCAATGAGAATAAATCAAAGGTGATAATATCTGGGAAAAAGAAAACATTGTCCGGAGAAAATAATGACTCCTCTGAAGAGATACTATTGTCAGACACTAGCATATCTTGCCAGCGCTGGACAGTGATATTAAAATATGCTGCAAATCTACCTTATCACCTGCAGTGAGACTCAGAAATGCATTC
This sequence comes from Falco peregrinus, assembly GCF_023634155.1. NCBI lineage: Eukaryota > Metazoa > Chordata > Aves > Falconiformes > Falconidae > Falco > Falco peregrinus. The sequence goes on from NC_073739.1 coordinate 79,795,448, forward strand.
TGTAACTGTCCGGCCAGGAGAGAAAGCTAACACCAGCTGAGCCATAAAGACACCCAGCACAAAAGTCAAAAGAAGGTGTGGGGAAGCAAACAAGAGTCACTGTAGGCATTCTCCACACTTTGCACTGTACAGCTGACTTTGCAGTTAGTTTCATCTCTGCCTGAGCACAGGACTGGCAGGCCAACAAGTTACAGCCACATTGTCCAGTAAAACACCACCCCTCGCCAAGTCTGAGAGTGCCACGGACACTTGCTGTTGCACTAACAGCAGCAAGCTGACCGCTTTCTCCTCATATACCACGGAGCGAAGGCTACTTTTCAAAACTATCCAATTAAAATGCTTTATAACATTTCAGTCTCTAACAAATTAAGCTGACTCATTGTCCCAGTCACAAATTACAGTCTTTTATCCAAGCCATGCGCAAAAGAAAAAGGAATGAAACCTGTCATTACACAATGTCCTTGTTCTGTGAACTTTAAGCTCCCAATTCACCCCTTCTCCCCAAAAATGTTGTTGCTGAAACTTACCGCTTTTGCCAACTCCCCCTGCTCCTAGCATCACCACCTTGTACTCTCTGGAGCCTGCTGAAGAATTGCTGGAGGAGCTGATTATTTCATTTTCTAGCTCCATCTTGCACGAGGCAGAAGGGAGCAAAAGGGATGAAAAAGCAACTGGCAGGTGCTTTCTCTGATCTTAAACAACTATAAAACTGCGTTGGGGGGGGGGAAGCAGAAAGGAAAGGTATAATGCAAGAGGTATGATTTATCAGCCTCACACTGCTGTGCCTGTGTTAGCTGGAGAAGGTCTCATAGCAACCACTTTAACAGCTTCCAATAAAAATCTCTCTCTGCCCCCTCCCAGCTCTGTATCGTTCTCTGTGTTTCTCTTCCTGGACAGAAGCAGTTTTGTGAGGCTCAAGAGCCCTGGTACCTCTGGGTGTTGCTGTGTCATTGAAATCAAATTGAGCAGAGCCTCCAGAAAAAAGCAAATGGAACAAATTTCTTAATTATGATGCTCATTATTCCACTTAGTACTTGCTTGAATCTTAAACAACAATAAAAGAGACTAGACAACCTCCTTGCTACCTTGGAGTTAAATAGTCATCTTATATTCAGCAAGTTTTGTAGATTTATATTTAATACTATTAGAAGTGGAAGAAGCAACAATTTGTAAGACCCTTTGTTCTTCATGGAGCATTCTGCAAAGCAGGGAAGATTTCTCAGGTCAGCTTTGCCCCCAGATCAATTCTTTTTTAGTTCAGTTTGCATCAATTATTTGCAGAAATAAACCAGATATTTTAAAAAACAGTTTGTTGTTTTTCTTTTTTTCAGGCACAGAATTTCAGAAGGAGATTGGGACTGAAGGGAGGGGAAAAGATCTATTAATCCAAAAAAATCCATGTAAGCAAAGAAGAAAAAAAATGTTATAAGTATTTCACACTATAATGAGTGATTATCTAACCAAACTGTTCATCCCAAATAAATAAAAATAAAGCAAAAAAATTGTGAATGACATCCAGTGTGAAAATCTCCCATTAAACTTATTCTGTGAAAACTTACAACAAAAGACTGCAGCTCTTCATTGATTTCTGATTATGTCCTTAACAGATCTAGTATATTTAAAGGATGTTATAAGTAATAAGATACTTGCCCAGCTTTAACTGTTACGCAATATTTCTGAGGACCAAAACACATCTACTGCAAAAGGAGTGGAAAGTGAAAACTTGTTGTCCTTTGAAAAGTCCTGGGCTTTCATGACAGGTGAAACTACTGAAGAAACAGGGAAATGGAAGCAGGAGGGGCAACTAACTAGTAAAGTATCTTGGAAGGCAGATGGCTTTATCTGTCCACTGCTCCAATTTCATAGAGAGTAAAAGTATGACATTACCCAGGAATACAGAATAAAGTTTAAAGCTAAAGAAAAAACGAAAAAACAAAACTAAACAAAAAAAAAAAACAAAAACAAAAAAACACCCAACAAAAAATCATAGCCTGATGAGGACATGATTAAAAAAAATTAGGAAACAGAAAAAAAACATATAGAAGGGTACATGTGTGAAAGATAGTTTAATGGATGAAGAAAATGCATGATTAAGAAGAGATACATATGTATGATAATAACATTACAATTAGAATGGACAATGTGAACAGAAATGAATACTCATTTTCCCTACTGATAGAAAAATGAGGAAACTTCAGATGAAACAGTGAGTAACAGGGATCAGAATCAAAGTACTTGTAAGAGTTGTGGCTGACTTAAGAAACTTCTTGCCACTTGATGTTTTGGACAGTAAAAATGAACTTTTAATGAAAAAGAATTTAAATACAGAGTAATACTAAAGCTATCTTGGACTACTAAAGTCACCACCTCTTGCCTAAGAAGTACTCAAGACTCACACCAACGGACTCTGGGCACTGAAGAATGTATGACGGCCTGTTTTCAGCTACATAGATAAAGACAACACAGGGAGAGCCACCATGTTCTGAGAACTCCTCCAGAATCAGGATCTGCTGCTGTTGTCCTACAGGATTTCTTTAATAACCACGCTGTGAGCAGCTTGGTACTGTCAGGCCTGGGTGGCTGTATTGATGCCTGGATGCAAACCCCAGAACTCAGAAGGATTTGGTCACCAGAGCATAAAACAGGACTTAAACAGGAAATTCTGAACATAATAATGTGATGCCTAAATATTGAACTTCAACAGAAAGAGACAGGTAGGTCAGTAAATCCCTATTGTGATTATAATTTCATTTGCATTAAAATCATTCTCAAGTGCTCAGTATTGACACATTAGCTAAGACTAATAATGATACCAAGCACATTGCTCAGAACAGCTGGATTTTGCTCGTAATCTCCCAACAACACAGCAACCTCCTCCTCAGGAGCTTTTAAACCCATAGCTGGCAGTAACATCTGGCTGACATTAAAACCTCACGAAAGTGAATGACAGTAAGTATGACTCAAAAGACAAACCAAGCAAAATATTCCAAGATATATTAGTGAAAATTATGTACATGTAATAGACAAGAATCAGTCAGATATTTTTCCAGCTGTTGGTGTTTGCCAGAGAAAAGTGGCAAGGGTTTTTTTGGTTTTTGGTTTTGTTTTTGTTTTTGTTTTCCTTCTTCTGTTTGGAGCTGGAACATGGGTAAGGAATATAAGAAAGGGAAGAGGCCACAGAAGGGAATTATGTGAGAGCAGAAAGCAGAGTAAGAACTAAATGGAAAGCTACTTCATCTTTTCAGAAAATCTAGAAATATGAAGACAGCATTTTTATGTCTGAAAAAGTGGATTTTTTTTCTGTTGATTGAAGATTAAGCGTTAAAAATACCCACTTTAAAGACTGATTCATGTTACTTAACCTTCAACTGTTTATTAAGTACTATTAAATTATATAAACACTTAGACAAACATATCCTTTGAACTTTCACAGGTTTGTCCAGAGCCTAAAAAGGTGATCCTGCATTCCCATTTACAATGCAGGACTTCTTCTAATTGGTTTTCATCATAACTCCCTATTCACAAACAACCTACTTTGCCCTAATTTCATTCAGTTCAGTAGTGGAGGACAAGTATTTAGCTTAATTCCCATTTACTATAACATCAATTAGTCTCCTCCTCCCACCTGAGCAGGAAAGTACAAGGTTTTGCTTTCACTCTGCTGCCAACAAAACTAATACTGAGACGATTTGAAATTACTCAGCTTAAAACACTTCATAATATAGGGTGGAAATCACCACTGTAAATGCTTTATGGACATCAGGAAGAAACTGTACAAAATACAACCAAACCTTAGATACTAGAGTTTTTCAATGAGTCATTTATTCTACCACAAATTCCAGCCCTTTATTTTACCTCTTTGTTTCCCTGCTTTAAGGACACCATTATGTAAATTCACAGAAAACTGTTATCAAGCAAACAAAAGCAACTGCAAAGGTGGGAAAAAAAGCTTGGAGTACTAGCCTGTATCCAATCATTAATTTAGCCAGTTTGGATTCTATTGCTGTTTACGCACTGCTTATGACTATACAGCAAATCTGCTGGGTTTTTTGTTTGTTTGTTTTTTCTTTAAAAATTCTATTGAAACTCACTGCAAAATACCGCTATTGACTGAAACCATTCAGTATTCAAAATCTAGCAGCTGCTTTGTTTGGATTCATATTTTACTGGTTCATATTGAAATAGCTGTATGCTCAGATCTTTAAGGATGGTCAGCTCTTAAGCAAAACACCATACACAGATATCTATGGTAGAAGTAGACGAGCTATTTCTAGAGGAAAAGCCATTAGAAAACACATTCCATTCATCCTACATTCTTACTTGCTCTGAGGGTGTTGAATAAAATAATGAGATGTTAATATAAGATGTAAATGTTCTGAAATTGTTTCCTAGAGCTCTTTATGTTGAGGAGATTTTATCAGTTAACCTGGATAAATATTCTTGTCATTAGGCAGGGAGCTCATGAGTTTTAAAAATTTGAATAGCAAGCAAAATGCAAATTTTGACTGGTTTATGCTCCATTAACTTATGGGTTAAAGGTATGTGAACCATTTAATAATAATTGAATATGCATGAGCCCACTGGGGTCCATGGCATTATGGAAACAATGACCACTCTTTTGTCCCTCATGTTTACATATTAGGCACAGCAGAGAGAGGAAACGTAAAAAAGCATCCTTCATAAAACGGCATACAAGCCCACCTTGCTGAACTGCTGAAGTGCTGCTATGGCAAGAAAAGGGTCTAATGCAGAAGTCATTGCACAGCACTGGAGAACTGATTCAATCTGCTCCTGAGGAAAAAAAAAATGCATTTGGCACACTAGCTTAACTTGATCAATGCAGAGTCGAGCTAGCATAGTAAAGTAAATGCTGGGGGACTTCAAAAACATTTAAACTTTAATTTTACATTAAGAGATTTGACATTGTCCTGGTTTTGGCTGTGATAGAGTTCATTTTTCTTCCCAGTGCTGTGTTTTGGATTTGGTGTGAGAACGATGTTGATAACACAGGGATGTTTTACTTGTTGCTCAGTGGTGCCTACCCTGAGTCAAGGGCTTTTTGGTTTCCCGTGCTCTGCCCATGAGGAGGGGCACAAGGGGCCGGGAGGGGACACAGCCAGGACAGCTGACCCGAACTAGCCAAAGGGATATTCCATAGCACAGAACATCGTGCTCAGTGTATAAACTGGGGGAGCTGGCTGGGGGGGTGACTGCTGCTGAGGGACTGGCTGGGCATCGGTCAGAAGAAGGTGAGAAATTCTATTGTGCATCACTTGTCTGTCTTGGGGGTTATTCTTTCTCTTGTCTCCCTTTTAATTCTCTATTATTAACAATAACAATAACAATAACAATTATTATTATTATTAATTATTAGTGTTAGTATTAGTATTATATTTTACTTTATTTCAATTACTAAACTGTTATCTCAGTTCATGGGTTTTACCTTTTTCTGATTCTTCTCCCCACCCCTCCAGGAGTAGGGGGAATTGAGTGAGCAGCTGTGCGGTACTTAGTTGATGGCTGGCGTTAAGCTGCAAGTAACATTAATTCTTAAATATGCTGAGCACCTCTGAATCTATTGCTAAGGGACCTCCAACACACTACAGAAGCAGCTCTGCATTTTTGGAATTCAGATTCCTATTACAAATACCCAGTGGTTCAATCACCCATCTGCCACTGGCACCGTGACTTCCTTAGGCAATCCCCATCCTTTTTCTATTCTCCAAATTATTCATCTGTAGGATGACTCAGTGTGTCATACACAGTATACTTGATAGGACACTTGACAACCTCCCACCTTGAAGTCGGCTCTTCAGCTCAAGCTGTTAAGACATATGCTTTTTTGTTTCAAAGTTCTTATTTCTGTCCCTGGTGTCAGACAACATACTGTCCCTGGCCTCTGCTGTAATGCATTTTAATCTAAGCCTTATTTGTACATTGAATGGGAAAAGCAAATGAAAGAAAAGATGCGAGACTGTTAACATGGAACAACTTCAGAGTCCATACAGCAAAGAAGCAATGTGGGTTTGGTCTTGTCAAAGAAAGAAGGTTCACCATGAGCAACACCTTCCCTTTTGATTATCCCCAGTCAAACAGTGCAACCACGTACCTGCTGTACAAAGATTTAAGAAACAGTTTATCATATTCCCAAGAACACTTAAATGGTGTTAACTCTCAAATTCTTGCAAGTGACTGCTCTAACTTCTTATAGAACAGAAACATTGAAGGTCATGTCCTAGACTGTGTCAAAGGGAAAAGCTTTTTTCTCTGGGTTTCCAGTAAGGTTTCACAAATGATTTATGACCTTCCTGTCAAGAAGTACTAATGATTGCAGGTCATTTATGTATTTCTGTTGAATTTTAATTATATTCATAGATAAGACTTACATACTTTAAAATGCAATACTGATATTCAGAATGTGACAATCTTAAAGATCTCAGAGCCTTAACTCCACATAAACATGTTCTCTGTGAGCATGAATATATGCTTATTCTAAATCCATTCACCTTCCAGTGGTTTAGCTAGGAAGGAAAATTATAAGCATGAATATCATATGAAATAGTATAAAAATAGTGTTAGAAGAGCTCTGAAGAGGTCATCTTTTTCATCTCTGCCCCACTCCACAAATCCATTTAAATAAATTGAACAATATTTGTTTAACCCTACTTTAAAGTCTTCCGGAGACAGAAATTACCCAGTTTCTCAAACACTGAAATGAATTGTCTCACTATCCTGTTAGAAATGTCTTTGAAACCCAGATGTCCTTTATTACACAATAAGATTATCACTTCTCATCCTACCTGGTACAGCTGTTGTGAAAGGCATAGTGAACATAGCAAACACATATTTAGATAGTTAACCAGTGAATCAAATGATAAAAGGTAAATACAGAGAATGTTGTTCTCAGCCTTCATATCTCTTCTTTTTCTTTCATGCTTCCTCTTTTTCACCAGAAAGGCCACTCTATCAATCCTCCTTTACAGGTCATTTATTAACCTTTTGTTTGTTGTATTCCACCACCTGCTTTGAAGTGTGCTTCCTAAATCGGGCCACATTAAAGGCTTCATACAATATGGATTTACACCTATTGTGCACTTCAAGCTTAGTATAGTTACAATAAACATAGACAATCAACAATAACAGATGTAATTCCCCACCCCACCCCCCACCCCCCATCTGTATTTGAGTGCTCTCTGTGACAAATCACAATCTACTGGGAATGTGCCAATTTCTCACTTTTAGCTTTTTGTACTCTCTTTTTTACACTCTTTTTAAAGTCATCCTTGTCATATTGGTTCCTGGGAAAAGAAGATTCTTACAATTTTGACTGTTACAAAAAAAGAAGATAGTCTCATTTTGACAGTTACCTTAAAAGTGTTTATAGATGATGGTAATGGCTGCATCCCAAAAGTCCTTGCACTTGAACACAGTTTCCTGAACTTCAGTTCAAGCATGTGAATTTTAACACTGAATCATATCATATGATGTATCAGTTAAAAAAAAAAAATAAATATATATATATATATATATAAAGACTCTTGAATTTGATCTGCTATCATTTAGATGTTTTCCACTTTGCTGTCCATACTGAGCAAACCTACAGAGGCTAGCTTCAGCTTCATCAGGGAAACACCATACAAAATAAATCTGGAATTTTGTGTCCCAGACATTCCTAGTACTATGGATTATTTCCCATGTTGAGATAGTTCTATTCTAGAAATCAAATTGTTTATTGATATTCTGTTGTTTGAAAAGAAGTGAGTGCTTTTGCAGTTCTTAAATCTGACGCAATTAACAATAATCTTCTAAGTGCATAATTAAGCTGAACAACTTTACCAGCAATAAGAAAAACAAAGTCAGTTCCTTTAAACTCATCAGTGAAAGGTTTCTTCAAGAAAATTCAGACTTTTGGTTAGCTGAATCTCCCACTGGACATATTGTTTCCTATGTTGAATAGAGGAAAATTTAACAATTTTAGAGTAATGAAGCCTTGGAGTCAGCTATCTAGTGGGCTGAATAATGAACTACAAAAAATGACACAAAAATAAATATGCATACGGTTGTTTTCAGAAGCAGTAATGCAATCTCTTCTTGACTAGAAGTTTCTGTTGTCATTCTGTTCATACCTGTGCTTGAATTCTGATGTGCCTACCCATTTTGATAGCTTCCAATCTGTTTAAAGGGACCAGTTTCAAAAGTCAAAATACCACTGAAAACACTATGAATCCTGCATGGAAGATATCACTACATTTTACAACTCTGAGATAAACTCTTGCATTTAAACCGTACCAAATGGATTATGAGCTAGGTAAGTAGGTAAATGCATTTATCTGGAAAATTCTTACAGAGTTGTGTTTTAAAAGATTACAAATATCCCACCTGTGACTTCCACTGCAATCAAATCAAGATCTGCTTCTACCAAAAACACTAGACATGGCAGTCTGTCACTAATTAGTCTGTTAATCAGTTTAAAGAAGTTATTCTTACAAAATATTGTAAGATCAATAGGCTTACATGTTGCGAAAAGGACTGATCTAAGCTCTGTATAGCATGAAAAACAAAGCAGTGCAGTAATTTAACAATGTTGTTCATTAATCATAAGCAAAAGAAAATCCATCACTGTAGGCTTCATTTTACTAGTAACTGTTTAACTTTAAAAACCTCAGCTTTAGAAAAAAAAAAATCATTTGAAAACTGGTGCTAAATCAGAACCCCAGCTCTTTACATTGGAAATGCTTAATATCCCTTACTGGAAACAAATTTGTGTATTAGATTCATATTCTGTTTCCATGCTTTAATGTTAGTTTTCATATCAGGTGTGGTTTTCACGGTTCTGTAAGGAAAGAAAAACACTTTGCAACCTGGAGGAAGAAGGATAAAGATGTGACAGCTCTGAAAGTCAAAATTCTGAACTGATTGAGGGGTTAAATTCACCAAGCGATGACTTTCTTGCGCTTAGGAACATACTGCAATCACCAAAAGTAGACTCTTTAGATACCCAAAAACCCTCTAAATATAGCATGGAGGGGGAAGAAAAAATAAAAAATAAAAAAGGGCAAAGAAAATCCTAAATCTGTTACTTGTGACTAAGTTATTAAAAAAAAAAAAGAAAAAAAAAAGAAAGAGAAAACAGTAAAGAGTAGTCAGCTAGATAAAATCTTCCATACTTCTGTGATGTACTTTCAGCAATGACTGCATAACCAAATACTTTCTTCTCTTAGAAGGACAGATTTCTTCTGACAAGGAAAACATATTTTTCAAATTGTGTATTAAGGACAACCTCAAAAGGCCATAGTTAATAAACCCTGTAGAGAGTACTTAGAGGGTGTTTAAGTAAAACTGAATTCCCTTATGTTTTTCTTACTCCAACTTAGAAAGCTCAAAAATGGGTCAAGTCCTGTGGAGTTTAAGAAGTTAGCTACATTGCTTACTGAAATTATGTACATACATATATATATTTCCACAAGTCTCCAAGCAGGCATGCTGCTGCCACAAGGTAATTTTACGTTCAAAAGAAGTCCCACAATTTCTCTGTGTTTACCAAAGTTAATTTATGTTTCTTTCCTAGACATACCCAGTCTGACTCTAAACAACCTGGAAGTTCACAGAGGCTGTTAGTACTATCAGCTGTAGCTATCTGGAAATACAATCACTTAAAGAAAGGAAAAAAAAAAATCCTGTTGTTTTTGCCTTGATTCATCTTTAGTCAGTGATGAGGAAATGTTTCATGGGTAGGCCCATACCTAAATTCTTTCAAGCAACTGAGCTGAGATTTTTGAGATGAAGAACCATATGTCTCTGTCCAAAATAAATATATCTTATGCATTAATCTTGGTGACAAGCAATAATAAAATGCTAAAAAATACATCTACCTCCCAAATTCTACTCTATTATGTCAACAAATCTCTACTAAGACATTCTCCTTCTGATGTTTTTTTTAAATTTGGAATCAAATGTATACACACATATATATACAAACTCATGCATAGTAACACTTATACAGACAGTATAATGTAAACAATGTATTTTAAAACAAGACTTAAAAAGCTTCCCTACAACTTTACTTCCAAGCGTGCATTGAACTGATATGAAGTGTTACCATTTTCTTACTGGCTGTGTTTTTCCAGAGCTCTAAGAGGTGAGAATGATGTTATTGAGAAGCCACTTAATTTGCTGCCTGGAAGAACAAAGTAGTAAAAACAAATGTCCTGCGTGATTTTCTCATGGGGAAAAACAAAAACAAAAACAAACAAAAAAAAAAGATGGGAGCCACATCTGTTCAGGTCTCAAGTCCCAGATACTTTTTACTTCCATAAGATCAGGTTCAGAGTTCTGACACAAAACCCCTGAGGATTAGAACACCTGTGTTAGACTCAAGTTTGGAAAGAAACAGAATTTTATATGTGTCCATGAGACAGTTTTTGGTACTTTTTGCTGTCTATGGCTATTAATGTGCCTGGAAGACTTATGCACAGTTATTCATGAAGAGGGCTAGACTGCAAAATTTATTTTCCTTAGTTGTGCTGTAGCTGTTTGTTGAAGAGGGACCTTAACAATATAACAAAAGCAAAAGGCTGAGACAATAATGGATCTTTAATGGGAAGGAGTACACAAATACCATGTTAGGCAAAGGCCAACAAAGAGATCATAGGAATTTATGTTCCTCCTATTAACTACAGACTATAAAGGATTCTTGAATACTGGCAACCAGCCAAGCCCCTGATACATTCAGATGAAAAACGCAGCTCTTCCAGGACCATGAGTGGATTTCAGGAATCCTTTATCAGCTGAGTGCCAACTTAGGACAGCCCTTGTAATAGCCTCATTTAAAAAATATTAAGTAAGCTAGTCTGTTTGCATTTCTGTTTTGTATGCATCTCCTTCAATCTCTGGGACAAGAAGTTTTCAAAATTTAATTTGAAAAACAAATGATAATTCTTACTGAGGCTGTTTTTTTAAAGTATATTTTACTTATATGTGGCATTAATTAGAATTCCACGTCTCTTTCAAATCAAGCAAAACATGTATTTTCCTATGGAAAGATCTTTCAGCTCTTAAAGTTTGTATTTTCATTCACACTTACATGATTTTAAAGAATTACAGCTTCTAATGGTATTAGAATCAACTGCTTTCTCTCTCCTACAATACCTGGAAAGGTCCTCCTTCTGAGCTGTAGCGTGCCTTCCATTTTTCCATAAATTCCTCTGAAGCATACTGATTCTTTCTTTTTCCTTGAGCAACAACTGTTTTTATAATCACATTGCCTAAGGTTTTAGTAAAGGATATACTTCTCAATAACAATACAGTAACTCATGCTCGCACCTAAAGGCACGCTTTTAGATCAGTATTGCCAAAAAATCTCTCTCAGCATCTTTACCACCAGATAAGAAGCAGAATAGGGCTTTGATATAACTGTTGCCTGTCAGCTGTCAATATTCTCTACAGCATTTAAACCCCTCATGTTCCATAAAGATTATAAGATACATTAGCTTTAGCGAGTCTGTAAAATTATGTAAATTTAAAATGGGAGGTTTACTTCTCTTTCATTTCTTTTTTTTTTTTTTTCTTTTCCACAGAGAAGTGGAAAAGACAATCTTCTTCATGACATATCACTCTGATTATCCCCAAAACAATTACCCTCTACCCTGAAGAGAACGTTCTCACATGCTTTATTAAATCAGCTTCTCTTTTAAGATAAAGACCATAGCTATGTCTTACATTTTTAAATAAAGGAATAGATGTTCCGCTCTTTTAGAAGATAGCCTAGTTCCAAGTTTGCCTCAAGTAAATGGTGCCTAGATTTATCATGCACCTCATTAAATACAGTTAAATTCTTCCATCAATTACGTGATATTTCTTTGTGAAATACTGACTTGGAAAAATGTTAGGAGTTAGCAAAAAACGAAATGGAAAGAGAAAGCAAAATACCGTGATAAGGATTCATTGACTGTAAAGATGGATTTGAGATATTGTAAATACACTTACAGGTAAGAAAGAAAGATATTATTCCTTTGCAGTTGCAGTAATTACTACTTAAATAGTGACATAGCTTAGTAATTCCTTAATTAACTTTGACATCTTTTTCATTTGGTTATTAGTAACATAAATTTATTTGATCATGTAGACAGTATCACTGACAATAGCTGTATTACATAAACACACTAATGACTCAAAATGAGTTTTGATTAGGATTTTTATACTGTGTTCATCTCCACTCACAGTAGTGCAGAAGCGCCACTAAAATTTTCTCAGCAAAACCTTTCTATTTTACAAAAGGGAATCACAGTCTTGGTCTTATTTTTTAATAGTCTTCCCTCTCCCAGGTTTTTTTTGTTTCTCGATGATTTCTAAAAAAAAAAAGTTGAAGGATTCTCTGACCCATTTCTCTAGAATCTGTAGCTACCTCCATTGGATCTTTGTCTAATGCTACTATTACAGCATGTCACTTACAACTGCTGAATGCTGAAATGTTCACCTTTCCAGCATATTTTTTTCCTATATTTGCTCAATGTCAGCATTCATTTTTCATGAAAAAATGACAGGATTATCTCATTTAAATCTTCCTATAAATGCTATTCATACAAACAGGTGCATGCAACTTCATTCTATATAAAGGAATTTTTAATGGCCAAGCTCACATACAGAGTTGAAAAAGCCCTCCGGAGAAACTTCTTTCCTTGAGCCCTCAGCATCCCAGAGAAAACATTCCCAAAGCAAATCTGGAATACTGAATTTGCCAGCCTGCATTTCTTTTTCTGCTCATGTATATGTAATAGTGATTCATCTGGCAGGTATGGGCCATGATCCATGCTAAAGAATCTTACAATTGCCGCAGAAATGCACTATAATGAGTCCCATAAAAATCACTAAGTCTGACATTGGAAGGACATTGGGAATATTAAAAATTGAGATTCAGGTGTCTGGAGAGCATGGGTGCACATTGCCATACATTTCCCTAAGCCGGTAAACTATTCTTGTCCTGCTGCAATTTGCAGAGTATAGCAATTAATTGTGGATTATCTTTATAGGATAACGGTGAGTGTAATCAGTCAAATTTAATTGACAGCCCACTGGAACTTAAGGAGATTTGATTTTCTAGAGTTCTGAATCTTTGGAAACCTCAAGTTATACGCAGACAATTAAGACTGATACTGTCAAAGATTGTCCTATTAATCACAATTTGTTTACCAATGCAGTTTGCAAGACGGTGATTGCCTCACATCCTGTTGGACCAAAGACAATAATGTCAAACATGTTTTGTTGTCGCATTTTACTTTTTAGATGGGTTTTCATTTTCTTTCCTAAACACTGGCAATATGAGTAGTTCCTTCTGACTTGCTGTTCTTTTTCATTCATGTGCAAAGCTTCAGCTATATTATGTATTAATTAATATAGATAATTACATATATTATTTTCGGGTTTAACATACTTTATTTTACGTGGATATCATACATAATCATTATAAAATCTCTTTCACAAATATTCATAATGTTCTATCCACAGAATCTTACCCAGTTTATGACCAAAATGACATCTTTATTTCATCTACTACTCTGTTATTTGTTTGCAATGAATTAATTAAAGCATGTAGTAGAAGGATATCTAATTTGCCTGTTCCTTGTTACTTCGCCCAATCTTTAGGCAGAATTATTCAGTCATTTAGATTTCAGTAACAAAAATCCAGGTTTTCTTTCTTTTTCCCAAATTCTGGATTTGGTTTATATGAGGTAAGAATAATCATAAACTGCGAAAACTAGAAGTGGGGTCTGAGTCATGAAGTTATTCAAATTGTTTGGGCTTCTCCCATCTACTTACTTCTTTTCAAACTGATGAATAGTAACAGACATCTGTCTGATCAATTAATATCCTCCAGAACAATCACTGTCATCACATTTCTTCCTTAAAATCTTTCGTAATCACAGAAGACTTTTGCACTGATGTTACCTCAGTGTAATCTTCAACAAAATTATTATGTGAGATGTGTGTGTGCACTTATGCATATGTGTGCATGTACATATGCCTAATGCAGAAAAGATGATAGTGGGTCCTTAAGGTATTTACATAAGCTAGGCAGAGGTTTTCTGAAAAGACGTCGTACATCTGACAACAATAATTCCTCAGGGAACTTCTGTTTTTATTCAACCTAAAGGAAATCTTTACCTACAATGGTCATGTTTGAATGAGACCTTACTATGAGTATCACGCTGCTCTAGATTTCCGTTATATATCCCTTCAGTGCTTCTATAGGAATGAAGAGAAGGGTAAATAGCTCAAAGGCCGAACCCAAAAAACTCCTTTCAAACAACAAAAATAATTTATAACTTCAGGAATCCTTCCACTGGAGTCCACACCCTGTTTCTCCTTTTTGCTGTCAAATGGGGCACTTCTCCTTGAAGTTTCACATCATCCTGGCTCCTTTCAACTTTAGTGCATCACTGCACCCCTGGAGCACCCTGAAAGATGATGTGCTTCAGTTCAACATTCAAGGCTTCATTAACCGAAGGTCAAATTATTTCCTTATCTCACATTCCAACAAAATGCTTGGAGACAACTTTGCAGGAGAACAAGTAGGATCTATTTTACTTGCCAAGTTGCACTGTTTGGGGAAATGAAGTGCCAGGTCTCCAGCTGCATGATTCTGCATACCTTCATTAGCATGCTTCATGTATTAATGGTGAGTTATACTACTGTTTGTTGGGTTTAGTATTTCTAGGATGAAGGCCTTACAAAATTCCTTATTTAAAAAAGTCTTCATTTCATAAGTCATTGGAAGTGACAGATGACAAGACAGAGAGGCAGGCTGATCTTTTGTAGGCTAGTAAGGTCACAGAGCTGCACAATTTGTTGTGCAGAACCATCTACATCTGAGACCTGCATGAGAGATGTGTTTCAATGACAGCCAATCCCTAACCTGAGTACAGATGTTATGCCTTCAAAAACATGACACCACCCTGTTTTGACAGCCGACATACTCTAGCATGCCATGAAATTGATTTTTATTCTACTGGTAAATGGTCAAAAAAAAGGGAAATTATACCCATCTGAATTTACCACATATCATTTAGATGATTTTTCTATTTTGGCTTATTTTTTTAGGATTGTGAAGTATTTTGTCTTCTGCTTTTGTGCTTCCCTTGCAGTCAGTTCCTTTGTATATTATAACTTTGTCTTTGCTTTTGTTGTCCTTGTCACCCAATTTAGTTGTTTTGATCTTACTCACCATACCAGATCACAGCAGACAGACTGGGAAGAAACATTTGGGATCTTTATATTCTTGTTTTACCTTTCTTACCATGAAGTTCATGATAAAAATTGTACTGCATTGATTCTGATCCTACCTGAACTAGACGAGTATTTTGTTTCGGTTTTTATCATAGACTTACTGGGGTCCAAAAATGAAAGCTGTTGGACCCCAGCATTGGTGCAGCCTCACCTTGAATGCTGTGTGCAGTTCTTCACCCCACAATTTAAGAAGAATTTGAGAGTCCTTGAATGTGTCCAGAGGAGCACAACAAAGCTGGTGAAAGGGCTGGAAGGACAGTCCTATGTGGAAGGGCTAAGGACTTTGGGCTTGTCTAGTTTGGAAAGGAGACTGAGGGGCAACCTTATCACTCTCTGCAGCTTCCTGAGGAGGGGAAGTGGAGAGGGAGGTGCTGAGCTCTTCTCCCTGGTATCCAGTGATAAGACATGTGGGAATGGTTCAAAGCTACACCAGGGGATATTTAGACTGGACATTATGAAGCATTTCTTTACCGAGCGGGTGATCAAACACTGGAACGGGCTTCCTACAGAAGCAGTGGATGCCTCAAGCCTGTTTTAAAGAGCCTTTAGGTAACATCCTTAACATGCTTTAACTTGGTCAGCCCTGAATTGGTCAGGCAGTTGGACTAGATGATTGTTGTAGGTCAGTTCCAACTGAAACAGTCTAGTCTATTCAAAACCCTTTAAAGGTGAATCCAAACTGGCACGTTAGCTTGGACTAGGAGTGTGTTTTGGAAGAAAATTAGGTGACTGCCCTCAGTAATGAGCTTAGTAAGGATGCTTTGTCCATAGCACCAGGTAATTCATTCTACAGATGCACTCTTTTGGACTAATAATTGCTGTCTAGTGTCACTTTCAAGAGCTAAAAAACAGAGTGGGAAAGGACATGGAAGTGTAATGAGTTTTCTGAAGGTAATTAATAATTGAGTTGAGTGTGTTTTTTGACTCTCACCACAACATTTGAATAGTCCACTTTCACAAATCTCAAAAAACTAACAGATGAAAACATTCAACGAGGCTGGAAAAAGTGATGAGAGAAAACTGGACATATGTGTTGAGTTGGCAGTTTTGGGTACAACAGGTTCACTGGTGCTGTGTGAAAGGTTGATAAGAGTATAATTCCAACTCCAGAAAAAAGATTTTAATATTCTTCAGAAGAAGGAAAATTACACTAATTACAAAAATTCTTTATGTAATATTGCTTAAAACAGAGTTTTAAGAAAGAAATTCTTCTTGAAGGAAGGGCAGAGAGCTTCAAGGTGCCTGATGCTATCAAATGTAAAATAAAAAACATTTTTGTTTACATCTTGTATCCAGTTAAAGCTTTAGCACCATCCTTTTCTGTATACCTTGTTACGTGCAAAAGCAGAGACCCTTTACACTTCACAAAAGTACTGCATGGCCTATTTCAGTAACAGCATTTGTGGCGTGCTGTAAGACTAAACCTGTTACGCAGCTTTTAGATCTGGACAGCTCATCCAAAGTTCCCCAAACCCTAGTAAATCAGTCTAGTGCAAAATCTTTTACCAATGGGAAGAAATCGGTAGTAAGTCCTGTAGTAATACCTATAGTATTTTGGTCTCTAGGAGAGGAAAAATCACATAGATTTTTCTTAACTCTCTCCTTGATTCATGGCTTCCTGACATTGTGTGAGGAGTCTCTGAGAAGCATTTTATTTTAGTAAAACCCTCCTACTGGAGAAATCTACTTCAGGAAGTCAGTCAGAAAAGCTCTGAGAAATCTGGATGGCTTTTAAGCTAGCATGAAATCACTTTTACCCTCATTCTTCTTTACTCTCGTTCTGGGACAAGACCATTCAAACCAATACAAGCCACTGATTATTACAAAAGTTTTGACATTTCACAGGCACGTCCTTCCTAAGAAAATGCATTTCAATGTCCACAACCAGTTAGTTTCAAACTTACAGCATGTTTACCTCAAGTACTTAAAAAACTCCTAATAAAGACAAGAGCCAGACACATCCATAAATCATAAGCCTATATAGTACTTTCAAAGCCTGAAACTAGTTTTTAAGGATTTCTAGCAAACAGGTGTCTCTGGAATTACCTAAAGTGTTCAGGGACCCAAAAACATGACGGGTATAGATTTCAAACTGGAGTTTCATTTTACATCTGACACTGGAGGCTATGCACCAGAGCTGAACAGTATCCACAGAGCAGTCAGAGCATATGGCCTAACATAATGTATGACAAGCCCTGATTTTAAATAACATCCCTTGAGGGCAGAAAAGAATGCCCTATAGCAACACTCCTATAATGTTTCACTGCCACTCTGGTTGGGCATGTTTATGTCTATTAATCAACACAACGGTCGTAGCAATAGTAACTGGAATTTGCAAGGGAATTTGAGAGCTACCAGCAGAAGAAAACTATGGTAAAGTAATATTAGAGTTAGTACTGTTTCTTAGCTTGCTGCAGTGTGAATGGCAGCAATCACTCCAAATAATATATCAGGAATAGCACAATTCCAACTTGATCTAAAAAATATAGGCAGTTAGGTTTTTAAGGAAAAGATATAGATGGAGACAGAAGACAGAAAGGGAGCAAAGGAAGAAGGAAGAAAAAAAAACAAAGGAGGACAGGAAGACAGAAAACCAGAAAAAGACAAGGGGAAGGAGGGAGAGAGGGATGATTCCAATTCTTCACAGCTAAAAATCCAGCTTGTCTAAATGCCATAGTTACATATAGGCCAGCAAGTTAGTACCCAACACTACCTATTTCCAGGACAACTGAAAAGTAATTGCTTCTGTGGCCGGTTTAGAAGTTTCACACGGTGCTTATCATGACCAGAAACACTGTGGGCTGGACAAGGCTATCTGAAAACTCCACATTTTGGTTTCACTCGAGGTATTTCTCTTCAGTTTCTCCACCCAATCAGCATGCTTAAAGTGGGCCTATAACACACTAGGAAAAGCAATTTATTTTCAAAATACCATCATAGCTATAACTCATTTTGTTCAAAGAACCCTTTTTCCCATTACAGTTCTGAATCTTTTCGAAATTACATTTTCTATACCATACAAGAAGGCCTTTACTTTCAGTCCATAAGCAATTGAGGGAAAAGAGAGATACAGGGCACTTCCACTTATGGTCCCAACACTCTACACCATCAAAAATGCAAGAGAAAAAGAACTGAAAGTGTCATTCCAGCTGCACAGATCTCTTTAAAGAATTGAGAAACTTAATCATGTAGCTCACATCTTGCATGGGAACATATTAAACCTCTGGATATTGGCTGTTAGGACAGATGCCATTTCCCCTGCTGCAACTTTGCCACTATGCAGACAAATAGGATGGACAGGACAGTGTTGTAAGAACACAGCTCTGACCTACTTGTTGGGTCAGTTAGCTGAGTATGAGCCCTGGATTTCAGCTGATGGTTTCTGAAGATCCAAGGTAATAATATTAGAAGTAGCAGCCTCTTACTGTGAACTGACAGAAACAGAAAGAGAGTGTGTCTGCTTTCAGAATGGGATAATACTTCAGCCATCTGCCACCTACCTCAGCAGCATGTAAATTTATCCTCATTTCAGCAACCTCCAAAACTTCACAGAGCAATTATACTCCATTTACACAGGAAATTTCCTTAACTTCTGTAGAAATAATCACCACTCCTGACACAGTATTCTACTGGGTTTATGTAGCTCTAGCTGCAGTCTCATGCCTTTCCACCTGCATTGCATCAAAAAGCACATTTTCACTCATTATAACCATTTCAGATAATCATAATGATACTGCACTTCTTAAATGCTCTGTGTACTAGGCTCCCCCTCCTCATTCCCCATTTTTCTGAGATAGCATAGAGTTGTCAGGAAGTCTAGATTTTTATTATCACTGGTGACATGGATATGAATGATACCGACGCGATAAGCTGGACATCACCTTCAGCATCATTTCCCTGTGCAGAGAACATCCATTAAATAACATGATGATAGAAGGTGCAAAAGTTATGTACACTTGTAGCAAAAATCTTTCAGCCATTGGCATTCAAGCAGAAAAAATCAATTAAACTTAACCAGATGAAAGCTAGCATTCCCCACCATCACAAAAGAAACAGGCATCAATGAACTCTTGAATCTGTGTAGTCATATAAGAAAACTAGTTCCCAGAAAGTTGCACTCCTTCCTTTCCTTTCATTAAGCAGAATGGCAAATATTAATAGCTAGTGGCTAACTATTCCTCATCTAACAGTTTGTGGATTTGGTACAGAATGAGTTTTCAGAAACTCAGGTCTCAACTCAGGGTAAAAACATTAAGGAACATGGCAACCCACTTTATTATTAGTCACTGAAGTCTGGGGCAGTATTCACCCTTGTGACTTTCAGTTCTCCCTGTGTAACATTTTTGGTAGCATGAAGGAACAAGAAGACAAGGCAACATGCAGATACTTGAGCAGTAATTCTTACAACAGCTCTGAGCAAACACCAGAATCAGTAACATGATGTGCTCTTCTCCCATCTTTGACTCAGAGCTAAGTTCACCCTGCTAGTGAGTGCATATGGCAGTAGATCAGATTCTTGCCTGGGTGTTCACACAACCCAGCCACCACAACCAAAACTAGAGCGTGCAGCAAGGCTTACCAGGAGGGGTAACTTCCATCTTTGTTCTCCCATTTCCACTGGCATACCCTTACCATGCCCTTTTATGCTTATTCCATGCATGTTCATTCCATTGTGCCTTAATCTAAGATGCAAATTGACTATTGTGGGAGGCCGTACTGTGAGCTGAGTGTCTCAAAGCTTGTGCTTATCCCTGCTGAGCTCAGTGCAAGGCTCCCTGGTGGGAGCTCGGCAGCTACAAGGGACGAGCAGCCACTGCCCCCCAGAACCCCAGGCCCCAGCTGGGCCCAGGCGCAGCCCCACTGTCTCAGAGGCCATGTCTGAACACCACCACCCATCTCAGCCCACAACGGGCTCCCCCAGCACCCTCGGCAGCCGTGGCACCCAGCGGAGAGGGGCCGGCTGGGGACCCCCACCACCGCTGGGTGAGGGGCCTGCAGGCTGCCGGGCCATGGTGGTGACCGGCCCTTGTGGCTCTGTCCCGACAGCTGCGGGGCTCCTTCTGCTCCATCCTCCCTCCCCTTGCCTGCCGCACTGCTTTTACCAACACTCTGCGGTGAGAAACGTTCCTGACTGGCGGCGTTTGGCCTCCTTTGCGTCTTCACCTCACTTGGGTGTAACAGCAAGTACCCCGGGCTGGAAAACCTACAAAACTATTAACGTTACAGGTATTCATCCTTCAAAGCACAAATCTCATTTCAGCTGTATCATTGTGTTTAAGGAATTGCAGATGGTGAAGAATGCACACAGGGAAACGATCATTACAAAATCCTTGGTTCAGTGCCACAGAAGGTATCTAGTGTCTTGAGATCCACCCAAAAATCTTAACAACAGAAACCGAAGACACAATGCTTTGTGACCTCTTTAAGAGGGTACTCACTATTATTGTTAATTCTAATACGCACTTGACTAATTTCCTTGCAGAAGTACATCTACAGGAAATGCGGAATCTGTAAAGAATACAGCCACTTAAAATATAAGAATAAAATACTGGTCCTCATATAGGGAGAAAGCTGAGAGTTTACTGTGGGAATTATAGAGAGAATGAGATTCAAAATGCACAAATGAAGAAAAATGTTACATAACAAAGCAGAACAATATGCACATAAAGCAAGTGATGACTGTTATTGTCCAAGAGAGACGGCTGGTGCTAAATGGTAGCGGAAATGGATCTTTACTTTCTCCTGTAAATCTGTATCCCTAATTAATACAAATTAAAAGCCTAGCAGAATCCTGTGTTTACAATTGTAAACCATCACAGCAACATCTTTCAGCCCCTGACAAACCTGTTTCTTTTCTTCCATTATAAACAATAACTGCACAGATCTACAGGCTTCATTTTATTTGAGGTTAGACAGTTGCATGGCCTTTCCTTCCAGAAGAGACAAAGCAGATGAAGCAAGGGTGAGAAGTCACAGAGAACACTGTAGCTACTTAATTTTTTGTACTGGCTGGAGAGAGAAAGCGGATGTTTACCCATGGTTTCAGACACATCAAGGGAAAGAGCTGTGCTCTCTTCCAGTCCTAGAGCTTGTTAAAGGTGGTGGCTTATGTCTTCAGTTGTGGTGTGGTTAGTTGCCTCGTGAATGGCAGTGTTGTGAAACACAATTTTGGAAGCAGGAACAGAAGTCTAGATTCCTCTTACCTAGTTTCAGAATATGAAAGAAGATTAGGAGGCTAACTCGTGTAGATTTAGAGTCAATGAAAGCAAATATGTCCCTACACCTTATTTTAAGAACCTCAGTCATTCCCAGTGGCCATGAATGAAATTTTTCCAGATGGAAGCTTTTTCTAGTACATCTGTAGTGGTTACTTCTTGGTCTTATCTGAGGATTTACCCAGTGTTAACCACAGGCACTAACTGGGAGTGTCCCTACCTTTCAAATTGCCTTTTGTTATTTTAGTTGAGCTTGTGGCTGGTTTAGTCAGAAGGAATAAATCTGCAATGGTTAGAAATGGTGGGGAAGAAAACTATATATCGTGTTGACATTCCATTCCATTTGTAAAACAAACCTGGTGGCATTTAGCAGGGCAATAATTGATTAATGAAAAATATACCAGCCAGATGTGCTAAATTATATGTTCGGGTGTTTAGTGATGGGGCAGCTGATTTTTTTTTTTAACACTGACTTACACGTTACAGTTGGGTTAGATGCAATCATGACATACTGAGGACAAGTGCAGAAGCATGGCAAGTCTTTTGCCATGTGAACTTCTCTGAACAATGTTTACAGAGACATCATTCCCACTACCTTCCTATTAACTCTCTCAAGGAATCCTCCCATGAACTGTGAGAGAACTAACTTTCACATACTGTAATGAGAATCAAAACCTATTAAACAACCCCAAGAACAAAGTATTTCCATGTAATTTGTTTGGCTCTTTTTACAGAAAATTCAAGTTAAAAAAAAAGAAGAAAAAAAAAAGGAAGAGGTTGTTGTTTTGGTTTGGTTTGTTTTTTTTCCTCCTTCCTCCACCCCAATTAACAGCAATAATAAAAAGCACTGGCAAGATATAAATTGTCAGAACAGAGCTCTCTTTCATAAAAGAATTCTGCATGCTCATAAATGGGTATTATTATTTCCTTTTCTTGTTGTCTAATGGAAAACATAAAAAGTTTCTTATAACCTAGTAATTAATCTCTGTGATTCAGCTCCTGTATGTACCATACTTGTTATTCTTAAATACTTGTTATGATTTTTGCATTGGCCTAGGAAACACCCTTTCATTAACAACACCTTTCCTCATATGTCGAGGAAAAAACCCTGTCACTTTTGCTTTTACACTGTCTGATCTCTCTTTCTCTACTAAAATATTTGTGTGGCTGTCCTGTAATGGATTTTGTAGGGATGCTGCCTGAAAAAGATACACTCTTCATGAGTGGCCTGTTCACGGCACAGTGAAATCAGGAAGAATTTCTATTCCACTCTCCCCCTCCCCCCCCCCCCCCCCCCCCCAAGTCAGCTTCAGAGAGCTCTGCATAAAAAATAAATTTTCAAAGCATGGTTTGGGGATATATGGAAATCCTATTGACTGTTAGGATTCATGTGACTAAGACCCATATACACTGATTTGAACACTTAGGGCTAAGTCATTGATTTTCTTTTGCAGGCTTGGTTTATAAACTGCTGTAAGGTTTCAGCACCCCATGTCAAGCCTTATGCCTTACTATTAGCATATTTTTCTGTCCTTTGTTAAATCAAATAGATTTTTCAGGCTACCCAGCTGCTTCAAATTAAGGCTATGATTCCCTCATGGACTTTAGCTCACCATATATTTTCTTAAAAATCTTGACAAACTCCTTTGCTCTGAACAGATGAGGTTAGGCAAGATAACCTTTGCACAGACAAAGTACCTGTATTTGCTGAACATTAGTCCAGAATCATCTGTAAACTGCACCTAGGAAACCCTAAGTGTTTTTCATTTGTTCTGGACAGCAGACAGAAAACATTCTGGTACCTTTCAACTGTGTAAGAATTATTACAGTTTAAACAACAACAAAAAAATATATTTCTTTTTTACCTGTTTCTCTAGATAATCTCTGGTATGACAAAAAAACCCGCCCCAATTTCACCTATGTTCAGTTCAGTAAAAACTCAAACTGGAAGATTCAAAATTAAAAATAATTGCCATATTTGAGTCTGATATTCTGGGGAAGGATCCTTATTGCACAATAATAAGGTTTATTCTTCACAGAGATGCTAATAACGATGTAAGCTGCCAGAGAGCAAACCCATACAGAATAACAAAGACACAACTTAAATCTAGCAGCTGTGAATGCTGCAAAGGAAACACACCGCATCCATCCCAAACATTACAAAACCATGATACCAAAGAAAAGTTGTGTTCAATCACAGACAAATGTGTATGAAATACAAAGCTAGCAGTAACTGAAAAACAAATTTAGAAAAGACTATGCAGGATTCCAGTGCTTCCTTAGGTTAACACAGCTAACTCTCAGAACACCCAAAAGTAGGTCTGTGTGAATAACTGACTTTTATTTAATTTAGCGGCCAAATCTACAAATCACATGAAAGGTACCACTTTGAAAAAAAAAAAAAAAAAAAAAAAAAAGTACTCGTATAAGAATAGTTGAATTTTGTTTAAAAGTGTTAATATCTTCAGACTGGCTGAAACCAATTTTTTGTAAGAGAAATGACACAACCATGAACATTATTAGCCAATCAGAAGCAAAATACTTCCCAAAGCCATGCATTCAGCCTTAGTTAACACCTTTATAACCTTATATGACTTCACCCCATAGTGCATCTGATATTAGCGATTTGATTAATATTATTTTTAGCTTTTTATTAAGGAGGCCTCCATTTAGTTTTGCTTTAAATACACATTTTATAAGCTGAAGTATGGATCACTTTTGGTATTTGCTGGAGATGGAAACAAAATCCTTGCAAAAAGCATCACTGATAACATTGACAACTGAGTATGAAAATCTGAACAACACTGCTACTGCTGGTACAAATCCAGGGGAAAGGGTCCTGTTTTACTTTAAGGGATGACTGATGAAAGACTTAACTATATTAACTTTTTTAACATTGGTGCAAAAACCTAGCATTTTTGTGCGATAGTTCACAATTAGAAAATGTCATATTGATTGAACACAGTTAATCAAACTAATTTCCCCTTAAAAAAAAGAGAAAAAAAAAAAAAGATTCAGAAGCCGGCTAGTATTTGCAATTGTTCTTAAGACTTATAAAAAAAAGATATTATTTTGGAAAATGGAATACTTATAGAATGTAATTTATTAAAACCCTTCATGAAATTAGTACTTTAAGGGCTTTTTTTAAAAAAAAAAACTTAGTGTAGTTAACACTATGTAAAATTGGAGAGAGAAAGTGATCTCTGGACATAAACCTTGTAAATAAGAGCCCTAGCCACAAAATAATTTTGTCCAAGACTCAAAATCCACTTGTACTAAGAAGCACAAAAGCCACTGGCACCACTTAAACTCAAAATACAATAAATAAATAAATACAAAAATAAATAAATAACTTGGGCGCTGAATTAATTTACAGTATTTTACACTGCAGCTGGAAAACTGTGTGATGGAGTCTGGCATAGCGTCACTGGAAATAAATCAAAAGAGAAAAGAATCCTGGTGAAAACAAGCCTAGCTAGGTAACTACAGAGCAGAAAGCTGGAGTATGACAACTCTTGAAAATCAGCTGCCTTCCAGTCTTCAAAACCCTTGACCTTCCATGGATTATATAAAGTTGACCCACCTGAAACAGAGGAGAACATAAACTTTGACCAGCATTGCTATCAATATGTTTTGTTCCAATGTTCTCATAATCTTTCTACCTGGGAAAATAGACGAGGTTAATTAACAATTCAGTGGTTCGTGATCACGCAGCTGT
Organism: Falco peregrinus; assembly: GCF_023634155.1. Classification (NCBI taxonomy): domain Eukaryota; kingdom Metazoa; phylum Chordata; class Aves; order Falconiformes; family Falconidae; genus Falco; species Falco peregrinus. The sequence goes on from NC_073739.1 coordinate 79,820,663, forward strand.
CAAAACCAGATTTAGCTACAACATGTAATGTAGCTGGCCAACAACAAAAATGCAGACCATATTGTTACAACAGGTTGACTACATTGACAAGAAGCAAGGCTTGATTTTTGTTGGGGGTTTTTTGTTTGTTTGTTTATTTTTATTTTTCTATTTAACTTTTGCAACTATTTAGAAATTGTTTCTCTGCTAAAATTTTTTTTTTCACATTTTTATTTGCCAGCTGGATGAGTCCACTGCTACCAAATTAGCAAATTAAGGTTTCCTTTGGAAGAATTCTCTGCTCCCAGTCTATTTCTCTGAATCAGAAGTATCCCCAGTAGATACTGATAGCTATTAATTTGTAATTTTAGGGTAGAATGACCGTTACTTCAAGTATCAGAAGCAGAATTGGCAAATTATTATCCATCATAAATATAGTAACCTTGGAAAGTTGTAGAGCCATAAAACGCACATCACAAAGACAACTCTCTGGATGAAAAAGGACCTGGTATTAACAAGCAGCAGAGCACCATCCGTCTTCCTGATAGATGGACATAGATTAATCTGCTGTTCAGTGGTTCATAGCAAATCATGGAATGTCTGCTTTTCTTTACACTGAAAGTGCTACTTCCTTTACTTGTCAGGTTTTTCTCTTAAACACAGATTAATCTCTTCCTTTCTGTGGTGGTAAACTCAGTCTGTCTTTGCTGAGCTCTAATAATGACCTCCTAATTTTGTTCTACTGTATTTTTTGCTAAAAATTTCCATGCAATAGGATATCAGTGTATTGTTCTACTATTTATTTTAAATAGATTAATTGAAGAAAACAGTAGTCTGACTGTATTTTAATAAAAAACAATGACAATTGCCTTTTTAAAACATACAGCATATTTTTTTAAAAAAACACATCTATTTATTTAGAACGTAGTTCTTGAATGTATCATGTCAATCAGATCTGGAACACAAGTTTTAAAAGTAACTGCAAAAAAGCTTACATCTTACACTTAAGTTCCAGAATACAACTGAAGCTGTCAAACTACCCTTTATCAGATTTGATCTTGAGTTCTGTACATTAATGCCAATTTGGAGTTGAATGTGAATTTGAATTTCTCCAGAGGATTCATTGATTTTCCACTGGCAATTAAGCCTGGACTGCTGAGCTGCTTCCACATTATTTCATTGTCATACAACGTTTCTAAAAATTAAATTTCAATTGGCTAAACTTGATTTGGCTTATTTTATTCTTATATTTATTTCCACCTACTTAGCTCTCCACTTCTACTGGTCATTCTAAATTATATCCATGCATACAACTATTTTGAGTATTTTTTTATCATAAACCTGTGCAAACACTAATGAACTACCTTTGCTACCTTTGCTAAAGTGCAAGATGAAATTAAATTATTTGTTTTATTGCAGCAACTGTTGTTGTCTAATGACACCCAGCTTTTTTTTTTTTTTTTTTTGCACATTTCCTTTCCTACTGTGAAGTTAATTCTGAGAATGTTCCCTATGTATTAAGCAAAGTTCATGTATCTAGTTAGGGCAACACTAATCTGTCTGCATCTTAACAAAAATTTGTGCTTAAGCAATAGAATCATTTGGGAAGATGTGTGTTTTCATATTTAAGAAAGGAGTAACACCTTAGTGAAGAATTAAATTTATTGCAACTTACAGCTTAGGTACAAAAATACATGGTCCAAATTGAGGATTAACTTTTCTTCAAAATGTGTAGAGTTTTTACTTTGTTGGGGGTTTTTGTTTGTTTGTTTTTCCAAATGAGATTTGGCTTTTAAACAAATAGGAGTGTTTTGTTGTTGTTTTTGTTTTTCGAAGGGGAAAGACATTTCTCACCCAATAGATTGTTATATTTAAAGAAAGTAGTTAAAAAACTGAACAGTCCTAAATCTGAGGTGATAAATCCATCCAAAAAAAGAAGAAAAGGGGTGGAAGGGGGAATTATTAAAATATTGCAGAAATAAATTTTCAATACTGGCTTCCCAGTTTGTTAGCCAACATAATGAAGGATTTTCCTATTTTTCCTATTTCCATTTTCTTTCAAAGTGAAGTAGAGTTTCTGTGACAATGTGAATGATGAGTAATCATCTTGTGTCATTTTTTTTCCACTATATTTTTTTTTCTGTGTTGGCCTGCTGTGGGCATTTCTGAGAAAGACCATCTTCTCCATATAAAGTTCTACCATGCCTGATAATTGTGTCTTTTTTATAATTTTAACTCTTCCATTTTATCTCATCCCTTTAGAACAATGATGATAGCAATACTATTGCATAATTTAAGCATAAACCAAATCAAATTACATTAAAAAGAAATAAAGTCTTTGGTACTTTCACAGTTGTTGTATTTGAAATGTCCAACTAAAGTTGAGTACCTTGAACCTTCAATGGCAGCACAACTGAACAGTGTTTATGGTACTTAAGAATGTTTCAAGCACTGATCTGACACAATCTGCGACTCTGCCACAGGCTTCCTGCATAGCATCTTAATATTACTGCTGCTTCTCTCCAGTGCCAAATGTAGCACTATGTCACATTCACAAAGCAAAAATTATGGCCTTTTCCAACTGTTTATTTTACTTTAATCAGACTCACAATCATTTGATGTTAGTTGCATGACTACTTGAGGTGTTACGTCAAAGTATCACTCTTATATATTAACAAGATAGTGTAATTCTGCTCACTTAAGTCATTTAATGCTGTTGAATTGTCAAAATGAGGACATTAAAAGAATTTATATAAAATTGTGTTCCTACAGTAGAGTTAATTTGGACAAAAGAGTTAGAAGTACATTAGAGTTTTTTTGAAGACTATTTGGGAGAAGCAGGGAAAAAGGTGGAATAATTGAAAACCAAGTGATAATGATTACTTGTTCTGTCTAATGATAATGGTTAGTTATTCTATCAATTGCATGAAGAATAACTTGTATGATTTGAAAGCACATGTTAGAAAACTAAAGAGTTTAAAGAATTATAAGTATTGATGCTTTCTGCTTTCCTTTATGTTTACCAAGCAAAAAGAGGTCAGCTGTTTTGTTTGTTTTTTTCCCTAGGAAACACTAAACCACAAGAAAATGCCGCAAGAAGGGTTTGTGTGTCTGTGTGTCTGTTAATTTTCAATTGTTATATAGAAATAAGTTTTAAAACTTATTTATTTAAAAAAGGGAAATTCATCAAAAATATTCTGCATGAAAATAATCTCCCATGTCCAATTATAATATTAGGGTACATTTAGTTATGTCATGCTATGAGTTCCATAAAGTTCCATAAGACCTTGAAAGCCTTATAATGCCTTTTACATTATAGTTCTATGCATAAAATTCTGATAAGCATTTCTTTGCTGAGTAGCTCTATAGCAAGCCACGGTGAAAAACTGTTTAAGGCCATGTTACTACCCCTCAGAAAAGCTCTACCAAATTTCTATTGTTTCCTGTTCTTGTGATTCAAACAACTATGTATTACATTCAGTTTGATAGACTCCCTGCTATTCCATTTTAAGCATTTCAATGAGTAATTTCTCCAAGCACCAAAACAGAAATACCTGTTAAAATATTTATATCACTTTACTGCCTTAGTGATAGAGGCAAGATTCTTACTGTAACTGTTAATACAACAGCAGATTTAACATACCAGGGTTTCACTTCCATGGAGTCTTGTAATGCTTCCTTACAGTGGGTTAGAATTACTTTCTGTTTTATTTATAATCTGTAGTAAAATATACTTCAAACTGATAGCACAATTAGAGTTCTAACAGCCAAAGGTTCTTTCCAGTAATTTAAACCCAAGAAACAATCCTTTTCCAGGCTTTATTGCCAACGCTCATGAATGGACTAGTTTTTGCTCGCATGGGTAACAATCCTGCTAAGGATCACAAAATTCTGACTGTAGTACTAAAACACTCCTGACATCAACCACTGAAGCAGCAAATAACCTCAAATTTGCCAAACCCTCCAGACCCACCTGCAAACTTTTTCAGGGATCTCCTTAGCACCTATATACTTCTGAATGATAAATAATAATTTGGAAATACATTGTATTTTTGCTTAGAATAGCAGTAGCTGAAAGTCTAGGGTTTCATAAGTCCCCGCCATCCAATACTTTTCAGCCTTATAAATATCAGTGAACATAAAAGAAATCAACCTCTCATTTTCTCTAAAAAAATGTTTTCAAATATTGATCCTCTGCTCTGTTTTGTTTGTTTGTTTGTTTAATTATTAGTATTTTACAGAAAGTTTAGCTGTCTTTTCTTCCTACTCCTGTCTCTTAACAATAATCTTTTGTCAAAACCTGCACCAAGATATAAGCAGATACGAGACAATCAACTAGCCAGCTACTCCCTAGCATGCCTTAAGGCATGGGGCTGATTCTGTCCCCAGTAGAGGACTTTAGATTTGTTGAAATTCTTAGGTTTGTTATCAACCCCCTACTTCAGCCTGGTCAACTGCCCCTGACAGCCCTGAGGAGTGTTATTTATACCGGACAGCCAGTTAGACTTGCAATGAGTGACACCTGCCCTTTAAGTCCCACAGTTCTTCCAGCTTTCACCCACCTCCTAACACACCAACGCAGTCCATACCTCGTCACTCCAAACTGGAAAGATACTGTGTCATACTGTCAGAAGCCTTGCTAGTGTCAAGGTAAGCCACTTTCTCAGCCTTCCTCTTGTCCACAAAGCTAGTAATTTCACACTAAAAAGGCATTCAGGTTGTTCTAGCCTAATTTAGCCCTTGTAAATCCATGCTGTCTGTTCTCAATCACTTCCCTGTCCTTTCTGTGCCTGGAAATTTGTTCCCAGAGACAGAGATGAGACTGACCAACCAAACCGTAGTTCCCTGTATCATTATTTGCCTTTTCAGGATATGGCTGAAATATTTGCCTTTTTCTATCACCAGGGTTACCTTAACTCTTCAAATGGCAAAGAACAGCCTCAGAATGCAGCTCCTTCAAGCTATTCTAATTGGTTGAAGGTATTTCCTTCAACCCATTCTATCTGGTTCCAAGGACTTCTGTGTATCCAGGTTAACTGTCATTCCCTTACTTGCTTCTCCTTTACTGTGGGTAATATGTCTTTCCTCCAATATTTGCAACCGTACAGAGAAACCAGAGAGGCTAAGCAGCAGACCTGGTCTAATAAAGACAGGTAAAGAAGCCACTGAGTACCTTAGCTAAGTTATTTACATGTAGAAGTTCTTTTATTTTTGTCCTCCTTACCCTTGTCCCATGTCAACTCCCATGTAGCTTTGATCTTTCTTAATTCCATCCCAACATGTCTGGGTGACACTTCCATATTTCCTTTTGGTAGTCTTTTCCTATTTTCACTTACTATATGCTTCCTTTTTCGTGTTTGATATCTGTGTGGAATTCCCTGTTAAAGCAATCTGGTGAGTCAAGAAGGGCAGTTCTGGGGCTTTGGAGTAGTTGCCTCTGACAATCAGGATTCTTCTGGGTCCTGCTGTCCTTCAGAGCAGCTTCCCTAAGGAACCTGTCTACCCAGTCACTTAGCAGGACAGTTTACTTCCTTCAGTTCCTGGGTCAACACTCTTCCCTTGTCTACTGATGTAGCCACTCCATCATAAAATGCCACCAAGTTGGTCAAGCAAGACTTGACCTTTGTGAAGCCACAATAACTTTCTCGAGTCACCTTCCTTGTTCTGCTTTGTCAAGTCAATGGAGAAATGCTGACATCTCATCCCTCCTAAAGCAAGATTGACTGACTCAGATAGATATCTACCTGGCCTCACTCATCAGTGGGGAGCAAGATGATTATCACTCTTTAGACAGGTAAATTCAGGCAACCTGAATTCCAGCTGTTACATTGGAACCTCAGCCTATGAGGCAGACTTTCTGCTTGTCATCTCAAAGCTTTTTCTAATGCTTGACATATATCTTATAAGCAGGCTAGAACTTGACTTTCAGTGGACTTCCATACTTCGGGAGAAAGATGAGAATTTGAACAAATTCTGAACCCTAATTAAAATTACATTTTTTTTCTTTTTTTAATATAGTTAAAATCCAGTATCTTCATCAGTCCTCAGTCTTCTGTGTTTAGATTGATGCTATCACTGTCATCACCATCTCCTCTACTTTTTCCCCACAGTTTATTGAGACCTCTATTCCCTCTCACACAAATCCATCCAAGATGTAATCCAGATGTTTTTACCCTGCAGTTTAAAATGGGCATACTCAGTTTTAAAGACATTTATAAAACTGAAGGTAGCAGTTCCCATCCATATACTGCCACGATTAACATATTGGCTAACACTGTTCTGGTCCTTTTCCACTGGCACTCTCAAAGAAATGGCTTCAAAATTCAGAATCTCATTCAAGCTTTTGTTCTTCAGTCATTATTTTTGCTCTGTGCTGGGGTTCTATTCAGGTACAGAAATTTCCATAATGGTTATTTTGTACCTGTTTCATTATCATGCTCTTTTCTATCATTTAAACTGCACCAGCGACCTGTCAGCACAGAAACTCAATGAATTTAAATCCTTTTAGATTTGTTTGCTCTGTGTTGTGTGTAAATTCTGTGTCCAAAGAAGCACTTTTCAAATTCTAAGCTTTTGGCAAAGTAAACAAAAGGTTAGTTCCTTCACTTTTGATGCTCTGAGTATTTTCTATATGACTAACACTATTCTTTCCTACCCTGAAGCTGTTACTCATAGGCAGACGACACAGGTGTGAATCCTGTCAGTGACAGGATTGCTGCACTAGAAGTCAGATGTCAAAACAGAAAACTGTGCCATATAGTCTTGACAGAAGGAGCTTATTAGCCTGTGATAATACAGAAGTAATTCCTTGGAATTTACCCATAGAACTAATATAAAACATGAAAAATTCTGAAAAGAAGGTTTTACTCTAAATTGTTGCAAGGCAAGGGATGCGTTAAAGATTTTTTGGGGGGATAGATTTTGGAAATGCTTCTTCTGACACATCATGTTATGATATTACACATCTTTTGGCATTAGTCACATCATCACTTCTTGCATGGAGAAGCATGTTCAACACAACAGAATGTGAAATGTCCAAAGCAATATAGAATCCGTAAAATAAAACTTGTAGATGCTTTCTGATCTCAGAAACACAACTTCTTCCTTTTGATTCAAAAAAAAAGTATTTTTTTCTGGATGTTTTCCTCCCTGACACTGCCTTCTTCCCATATGTCTCCCACATTGCTCAAAATTGAGCAAGGTATTGATGAAAATATTCACTGCATCAATGGCAATAGGGAAGAAAATTTTGTGAGAGGGACAGAAACTGACATTTGTTTTCTTGCTTGTTTTGTATGGCAGAAGAACTTTTTAGCTTTTGGATGAGCTCAGTATGAACAGCTCTTATATCTTCAGACTTTAAGGAACTTTAAATACAGCTGAAGTCTGGGAACATTTGATAGTTTTGTTTTCTCCATTGAACAGAGGAGCCTAAAAATGGTATTTTCAGCCCTCTGATCTTGCATAGCTGAAGTTACAACTTATCCTGGTGATAAGTTATGATATTTCTTGCAATAACAGAGACAGAAAGAAAGTAAATTTTAGTATATCTGCTGAGCAATAGCTGGTTCTTTACTGAAAGTTGAGTTTTTTTCTTTTTTAGAAGGGTAACTGAGATCCACAGTCCAATCAGCATAGATAGGTAAAGTCCTGTCTAAAAATCTTTGTAATAAGACTCATAAAAAATCCAGAATGGGAGTATCTAGACAATTAAATACCTGAAGAATAATTGTTTTTCAGACTGATAGGAATACAACGTACAATGTGACAACTTACCTCAGTCCAAGAGACACCATTATTCTGTCCTGTATTCCACAGGATTATTAATAATTTCTTGGTAAAAATAACACATATATAAAAGTTATAAAACCAAACAGTTCCTGGTGTGATACCATTTATGTGAAGATGCAACAGCAAATGTACGCTTTGATATTAATACAAAGTGAACACGATTTCCATCTGTACATTCATAATTTAATTATAATAGGTAAAATTCAATTTATCTAGGAATGATAAATCCCTAGTTTCAAAATACAGTTCAGAAAGTGCCATCTTAGTGCAGTATCTGAGGACAGGACTGTTATTACTATTTTGAGAGGTATTTTTAAATGGCTATTGTAAAAGAAAATACAGAAACAGCATTTGCTATCACAGCCTCCTGGACTACAACACAGCAAAGGTAGCATTTTGTTAAGTGTCTAAACAAGAGAAAATGATGCTGAATTTAAGAAAGCAGGAAAAAGAAAAGTATCAGGGAGAAAGAAAGGTGTACGGCTTGAGGAAAAAAACATAGAATTCTAAAAAGTGATAAGAATATGTTCCCATTTTCCACCAGCTTTATTCTGGGCTTATTCCAGTTTTACAGTGATATGCATGAGCACCATATCCAAGGGCTTGATTTTAAAGTGAACTACTTAAAACAGCCCCATCCATACCCCTTTGTGCCCCAAGGATTGTAGGTGGCTGTGTGTGTATAAGTGGACCTAAGAGGCAGAGAGATTTCAGAAAACGTGTTTCTGTATTGCAAAGGGCAATTAATTCTTACTGGATAAAGACTACTTCACTTAGCCTGATAATATTGTGTTCCTTGGTTGCTAGGAAAAGGGAAGAAAAAAACTACCATAAACAAGCAAGCAAGCAAGCACCCAGCTTTGTAACTCAAGATACCATCTCACTTTATGAAATTACTCTGAAATCCTCTTCTGCCATAAAGAAAAAACTATGTCTTTTCCAATCCATGTAATAATACTGATTTTTTTTTTCTTTTTTATGAGGAGCTGGCTCTTCAAAAATGTAGTGACATAGAATATCACTCATCTCAGGCAGCTACAGAGCTTAATCATGTGGAATAGACCCAAATCATATGAAACAAATCCAATATATTCACCTAAACCAACAATCAGTTCTGGAATGTCTTGAGGAAAAAAGATACATAGTCACAACAACAACAACAAAAAAATCCTTGAACAATTATCTGTGTTATACAATCCATACAGCTTTTAGCCTATCCTCTGAACCAGACCACTAGGAGTGTTGCATTTTTCTTCCTCTTTACTTCTACCTATAGGAGAGCTACTCAAAATCTTCATGCCCCCATGCCCCAGCTCACATCCAGGCACTTCCAACTGTCCAGCTTACAGCCACCTTTTTCTTTGTGTGAAATGTTTCCTACACACAGAGATGTGAGCTCAAAAGGCTCCATAGGGTATGTTTATACATGGACCTAATAAACAAAAAGTGCAGTTTCTGGAAAGTGTTTGTCAAATCTAGAGTGGTGCTGCAAAGCCTTGCCTCAGGCACATTGATTGCCTCAGATCTGCAACATTTTCTCAGCTGCAGAACAATCTTTCAATTGCAAGACCATCAAAAGTCATTCTTGATTTTTTTTTTTTTTCTAAGTACAAGTCAGGATCACAGTTTTATTTGTTACGGTCATCATATCCAGTTGGTCACTGACATGTTAGCTGTTCTTCTAGTCAATCCACTGAGATCACTTCTATGACTCAGTGCCATCTATATGGAAATTGTTTTTAAGACGCCAGTTCAACCATGTGGTTTAACTTCCACCAAATAATGTGTCTGCCCTGCCAGGCTGGGCTGCTTTCAGCTCTACTCCTGCTCCTACATCTTGGTCAAACATTTAGCAGCCAAGGGTCACAGCTCTCAGAACTGGTGGTTGTACAGTCATTCAGCAGGGAGTAGGACCGTACAGCACTAACAGGAGAGCCACACTTTTTGGCTTTCCACGTGACTGGCCAACTATATAGAGTGATTTCTGGGAATTATTTAACAGTTGAAAGTGCAAAAGATGAAGCTTGGTTACTGCAGTCAAGAGGAAATAAGTCCTGGGGAGGAAGGAATACTGAATAATGAAAGAGAAGGGGTGATCTGGAAGCATGCCAGATAGTGTGGAAAGTACTGAATAAGAAGGTTGCAGAGGAATATTGATGTCAAGAGAACTTTAAAGAGAGAGAAGGGTATTAAACAAGGCTCTTTTGACTAATTCTTCACCATTCTTCCACTGAAGTTATAATAATATAAGAGCCCTATAGCAATGTCTGGGTGAGGCTTTGATTCATGTCAGATATACAGGTCACTTCTGATCAGCTGCTTTGCTGTTGCTGTATTGGTTACGGTAGGTTGCCTTCTCTCTGAGGATATCTCTGCCTTACCGAACTCTACAGGCACCTCAAAACTCAGTGAAAGGCAGGAGCTGCTACCTTGCAAAGGTACAATAGGTAGTGATTTTTATGTAAGATAGTGGCCTCTTCAACAACACGCTGTGGAGTGCTGCCCTACTCCAAGGACTGGGTGTGCACCCCTGTATCCCTGTGAACTCTGACTCTCCCCATCCTTTTTTTTCCTGCATCTATCATTTTCTTGTTCACAAACCACAGCATGTTGTGTCCTTAACAGGAGATTGCCTGGATGATTAGGGAACCGGAATCTTCCCCTAGGTGCCCTGCACTTTTCATCAAAAGGCTAAAAGAAATGCTGATCAAGTCTTTAATAGAAGCCACTCCGCGTGGAAGTAAAATACCTGCACATGGAAGGAAAATACAGATAAATACTCTAAATTAGTGTTTCAGTAGCTTCTGGCTTTTGCTGAGAAAGAGAAAGCAAGCTGAAATCATCAGTGACTCACCCCTTATGTGATACTTTCACCCTGACAGAGACACCATACAGCAGCTAGTTAACCCTCCCAAGCTTTATGTGGTTGCAGCTTACTGCAAGGGTTCCAGTTCCAAAAACAGCTTCCAGTTCTGCACGGGGTTTTGCCTCAAGGCTTGTTTCCACCAAACAATCAAAAAAATCAGTAATCCACAAGAAACTGGCCAATTATTTCTAAGTTTCTCAGTAGGGGAAAAAAAAAAAAAAAAGAAGAAAACAAAAGAAAAAAAGAGGAAAAAATACATGAAACTTATCTTTCAGGTTCTCTGTCTTATTTTATCCCCCCCTGGATATTCCTACCAGCTGGGCAGTGAGCTCTGTTAACCATCTGTAAGTTGTCTTGTGAGGTTTTAGTCTCACTCTGAGGGATGGCTATTTCCAACCAAGAAATCCCACAAGATGGGTTTGCAACATGCAGCAGTTTCTAATATAATTGCTGCTGCTGAGCAGATCACATACTTTTTTGCTCAACAATAGATTTTAGTCATATTTATTTAGCTAGTTTCATGAAGAAGCTAAAAAAGGTAATCTGTACTCCTTGAAAGAAAATAACACAAATCTTCTCACTGTGATATTAAATTTAATATACAAAGCACAACAGGACACTCAAAAATCAAATCTTCCTCATGTTCCAGAAAACATCTACCAATCCATTCTGCTCTTTGAGATATTTATCCAGTACTGACAAATGAAGGATGCAGAACTTGTAATTCCAATCTCCTGAAAATCTTGTTATTTAAATATATTTTTCCCCCATTAGTTGTTAACCATGACAGTGCATTTATGACATTTTCCAAGTTCTTCTCCACGAACTGAAAGATTATAATTTTTTTTAAATGATAATACAAAAAATAATGTTGTGATCCACAAGAAAACTTTTATCTACAGGATGTGGAATTTCAGGAAGAAAATACCAAGTAGCACAAGTTGTTACAGTTTTTTAATCATTTCCTAAGATTTATGCATTAGAGATGTTGATGTATGTGTTAAAACAGAAGACAGATATACCTATTTCTTGTCATTTTTTGACCCTTTCTGGGCTAAACTGTTGCATAATAAGCAAAGAAATGAAAAACAAACAAACAAACAAACAAAAAAAAAAAACCACACAACAGGAAACCAACCAAAAAAACAAAGCAAAACAAACAAAACAAAAAATCCTCAAACCCCAAAAAACCCAAACAAACTTCAGCTGAAATCCTTCACTGTTAATAGATTTCTCCTCTCCGATTTTGGTAGACTTTGATCTGGGTCTTGGGAGACAACTTTAATTCTGTAATTTAATGAAGCACTACAATGTATCAAAATACTGTACAAAATATATCAAAGTAATGTACAAAATGTATCAAAATAATATTAACTCTTATTATGGACCTGCAAGTAATTTTGTGATCTAGCCAGGAAAGGGGGATGTGTCCCTGTTTTTTTTGTTTTGGTTTGGTTTGGTTTGGTTTTTTGGCAGAAGTTAAAGACCTTTTTGCAGGATTTAATCTTCTTTAGAATATCAGATTTAATATTTCCCATTAATTTTTTTTGAATTTGCATGTTATGAAAATCAAACTATTTTTAAGTTTCAGTAGCACATTATGTTCCAAAATTTATATCAAAATCTTTCAGTTTGGTGAAGAGAATTATGTTATCAGTGCATAAGGGTGTTATACTTTTGCTGCTTAAGCACTCCTTTGAAACTTCACTGCCAATACTTTGATGGGGATTTGTGTAGTATAGCTGCTAATCAAAGGAGATACAGGTAATGCAGATGTGAAGTACAACTTGTAACTGATTTGCCATATACTTTAGCAAGCCATAAAAAATTTTGACAAATACATGAAAAGACAAAATAGATTGTTCAACAGCTATTGTAATTTATACTAACACTGAGGTTTAGAAATCAGAGTTCCATGTTTATATCCTATCAGGCAATGAAGGGGATTTTTAAAAAATTATTATTATTCTTTTGAAATAACTTTAGAAATTAGAAATTTACATTCTGAACTAAGGAAAAGAGCAACTGAGATCTTTAGCAAGAATGACCAGCCTCCCTGTTTTCCCCGTTTCCAAAAATAAGATTAAAATGTAATGGATCAGTTTCCTACATTTGGAGGAGAGTTCCATTGAGAACATGCAACATTAAAATTCAAAGCAATCCACCCCTCAGAGAAGGTAAGATTTAAGGGGCAGTCCTATCCCCCTTGTTTCCTTAGTAAATAGCTGCAGTAACCTACCCTCAGTATTTATTTTGCATTCCATCTACTCTCATTCACAGAACTTTCCTCATGTAGTGGCTAAAAAACTGAAATAAGACTTCAGGTCTGTAATTCAACCCGAAAAATATTAATCTAGTTGCACATGAAAACTTTTCTATGTTTCAAGTAGAAAAGGAAAACAGAACTTTCTGATTTTTCGAGGGCTGTGAAAATCACATTCTTCTTTTCTTCCAGCAAGACCTTAGCCCCTTCCATTGCCCTGGCATTTCATTCTTTCTTTTCTCAAGGGTGATGAAATTTAGAAGCAATAATCCTTTAGAAGCATATATGTGAATCATGAGTATTCAAATTTACCAGCAGTATCAGAACTAAGGGTCCAGTGGATCTTTATCACTTTCTGCTATTCTGGAAAATCTCTCTGAGCCATATGAACAGATGTAGAGCAGTTTTAGCAAAAGGGTCCCAGGTACCTGAACAACTACAAATCTGTGTATCAAAATGAATTGAAATATGGATACCATCTTGAAATGGGGAAAGCTCTTATCATTGTCTCAGCTCTTCGTGAATCTGTTACAGGAATTCCCATGGACCTCAGAGATGCCTACCTGTTTAAAGAAGAGCTGATGAACTGAAGGCTTCCCAGCTGCTAAGCTCAGCCACAAAGTCACTGATGACTTCAACAGATGGTCCTGCTTTTAGGCCGTTGAGAACTTTATGAGCCATTTATCCTCCTTCAGGCAACTCATCATTTGAAATAAGGAACAGAATGATGTACTAATGTGTTTTGTAGCCAAATGCTCTGGGACATGTCTTTCCTGAGTGGCATCCAAATATGCTCAACTTGAACATAATTGCTATAGACAAAAAATTAGGAGAGTTAAATAAAATAAAAAATAAATAAAAATTAAAAAATATCTGTGAAGTACTTTGAATAGTATTGCTGAAATAAAGCTAGGTTTGGATAGTTTCTATAAAAGGGACTTTAGAGAGGTTGTGAGGAAGCCAGATCTTTTTCCACTCTCTTTTTATTTAATTTCATAGCCACAAGAAGACTGTTCAATAAACATCTTACTTCAAAAGCAGTCCCTGGGTTTGAGCATAACTACAGTTGTTCTTGCCTAGAGTCAAGTGATCTGACAGCATCATGACAAAATCTTCCCATGCAGTTTTTCATAGCATGTTTTTTCTGCTGACATAAGAGAAAGTTAATGAGACAGAGGACAAACCCTTAAACAGCCTGTACTGTAATAAATTCTCCTTTCTGAAGGATTTGCTTTCTTTCTGAAAAAATCAATTAAAATCACTCTAACTTTAGTCCAATAATATTTGAAGATATATGTGTCACGTGAATATAGTATATGTTCTAGAAAAATCTGTTGGAACACATCTAGTCTCAGTTCTACCAAATAGTACCATGGGGTTCCCCAGACAGGACGTTTTAACCAATGACTTGGTTTTCCAAAATGTGTATTAGTACTGAGGAGTGGTCTCTTCAGTGCATAGAAAGGAGGCTTCCATGTGTTCTGGAACCATAATAATTAGGGAGGTGTGTCTAAATTAACAGTTCTAAGGGCTTACTAAAAAAGGACTGAAAGAAGGTGGGGAAAATATTATTTTTAATTAATTGATACATTATTTGCCACTGTTGTTAACCCAATCACAGTATGAAATAGTAGTAAGGAATGCAATCAATTTATCCCTGCACACTTCTTGCCACGCTAGCTACTTGGGCAAATGGACAATAAAAGATACTCTACATCCCATACAAGATACTAATTTCATTATCTGTTTTAGATCAGGTCTTAATTAATCTTTTCTAGTTGTAAAAAGTTTATTCATCTAAGAAGATGCTACAAGCTCAGAAAGTAGTAGCACAGAATCTAACTTCTGTGGTTTTTCAGGCACTTAAAATGCATTATTATAATGATTTTAGTTTAGGATGACTATCCTGTAATGCTTTTGCAAAAGCATGTGTTGTAAATGTCCAGTCCCATATCATCAGTTGTTTTGTTATGCTTATTATTATGGCCTCTGCTGAACCTGTCACAGTAGCTAAGGGTTGATATAGAGGGATCAACAACTCTCAGTAGGAAAACTGTGACTTTCAGTGAAACCACAAGAGCTTGTTAGTTGTGGGTGGTAAAACTGCTGATTTTTAATGTTATATTGAAGTTGCAGGTCAGCATTTCAAGTCTGTATTTTCATAAATAATTCATTTCCTATTATTGAGCATTTAGGAAAAAAAGGAAAGAAAAATGAAATCAGCAGGGATGGCAACGTGCTCCAGTCTTGGATGAAAAAATCCCAAATATTATTCTCTGTCTCTAGAGTATGTTTGTAATAGTGTAACCCTCATCAAACTTGCAATGAGGTTTCTGACAAGCTATTTATTGCTTAATTCTTTTTCCTTTCTGCATCAATAAAAGTTTTATTCTAAACATTTGCTATTGAACAATAGAAGCCTGCTGTGAGATCATTCCCACTGACTGAAGGCTGGTTATTTTCATATAGCAGCTGTCACTAGGTATTCCACGTTCTTAAGCTCTATCATTAGAGTGGAATCACAGATCCATTTCTGACTGTAGATCGTGGCATTCTGGTGACTGTGAGCCCGCTGAGCTAATTTTCTACAGAAGGGATGTAGGAGCTCAGCTTAACAAATACAAAATTTGTTCAAGTTCTAACAGTATTTAAGTGAATACATGAAAGTTATGCTTCCTATCATTGTAGGGATATTGCAATCCAGACTTCCTTGTGAGAGCAGACAGTTGGAAAAAGAGGGATAGAGCTATCAAGTGGTTATTGTAATCAAAGTCTATTTAGTTTGTTTGATTAGATAACATTTAGTAGGTCTTGCATTTTGTACTTACACTTTCTTGGCTTGGACTATCCTTCCTGTACTTGATTAGACTTGTAAACATTCTTATTAACAGTATTAAAATGATCACTAATAATGATCTACTAATGAGAAGTTATTTCTAACCACTTTACATGAATACACTAATATATATCTTAACAGGCTACAACGTGTTTCAGCAGAATACAGATTGTTATAGCTCTAACAGTAAAGAATTTTTGGTTCAGTATAAGCACGCACCTTATAAATCCTCATGTAGGTGGGAAAAAAAGGAGCTTCTGAAATTATTCGGTTTCAGTTCTGTAGGAAAGTGTCAATATACCTCTTTGAAGTGGTAATGACCTTGCATAGCCCATTTTAATGATGATAAATAGGTGTATGCACACTATGGAAAAAATCTGAGAAGTTACAAATTGTATACTAAATTGCTTATGAGCCAAAATTTGGTATGCCATAGGTTTGCATTCATTTAACCTTTTCAGCTGCAATTATGCATTCCTTTTCAGTTGTGATTATACATTTAAGTCTTATGGTACTGAAATCCTTTCAGAGAGAAAGCTATGTCCAAGCCTCAAAGGAGAGAGCAAAGAAATGCATCTTTTTGTGGAGATTTGTTCAATTTATTTTGTCAAGGCAAGTGAAGTTTAGATAATGTGGCAGGTACCTCAGATCTGCACGGAGATATTGACCCTGTGTGGCTGGTAACCAGTGTTGGTGGCTGACAACAGAGACAGTGTCACCAAAAAGCAGCCTCCATATTTTCTGCTTTAATCAATAACCTCAATGCAATTCTCCACTTCCCTTTCCAATCTCACCTCATCTCAGAGGAAATGATAAAAAACAGGAATACAAAGAGTACAAGGAGGTGTCCAGCCTATACAGCTTCTGATAGCACAATGCATCTTCTGGTTTGAATCTGTAACTTCAGATCTGGAAATGAACCGTCAAGGGAGCTTCAGTGGAAGAGAAGTAGCTATTAGTGAGTAAATGTTCTATCAGTGACTTTTGTCCCAAATACCACGTTGACAAGTTCTGTAACACTCCTGTGTATTGGTATTCCCATGTTGTGAATAAAAGCAGTAAACCACACAGGAGCACTAAGTGCTCCAAGACAGACATTACATGGAAGAATTTACTTAATTCTGTTGGCAAAATCCACTGTTTTCAGAATAAAAAAACTCAGTCCTTTGGCATACAGCTATTGTCTCAGCTACATGGCTGTGTCTGACATGTGGTATGTACATACAGATGCAGAAATGGATACCTGTTATTGGAGGACAAGGTATGATGCAGATCACTTATGTGATCCATTAACATAACTCTGCTAGTGATGAATGTGTTCACGATGTGCTGAGGCTCTGCTTCATGTCAAAATACTGAAAGTGGGAGACGACTTTCTGTGCTATGTTTTTCAATTAAAAAAAAAAAAAAACCAAACAAACCTAAAAAACCCCAAACAAACAAACAAAAAAAAACCCCAAACAACCAGGCTTTTATTTAAGACTATAAAATTGTAGCCTGAAGCCTGAAAGTTTCGAAAAGTTATGAACAATAAAGCAGACAAAAGTATGATGGAAATGTCTGCTGACTATAAGTGTAGCTCTCGCTAGCTCTCCAGTTGCAGTGCCTGTGTGGAACAATACAATTTGTATTTCTTCCTTTTAAATAGTTGTGGCAGATAATAAGAAGACATAGGAAAGTAACAGTTTTAAAAATACACAAAAGAAACTAAAACAAATACAGAACAGCAACACAAAAATCATAATAGATTTGAATTATAAATAAAGCTATGTAATTAGCAATAGTATACTTGCAATTTATACTTTCATGAAACAACATTAATAGCAAATTATTTTTATGTCGGGATGTTGTTGAATTACTGTTTATTCAGAAAGCCAGAAAGCTGGGTGTGAGATTTCCGCCCACCTGGCACGTCATAAAACCTATCCTGAAAACTTCTCTGGGGAACCAAGAGCAAAGTCATGGAGTTCAATAAGATTCTCTTCCCACATACCTTTCTACATTTCTTTTGCTCTCTTTCTCTGAGGGGTGGGGGGAAAAAAAAAAAAAAAAAAAGTTATGGCTGGGATTTATCTCATTTGAACCTCACTGCTCAGTGTGTGATAGTGGTGTTTACTTCCTTTAGAGTCAAAAGGCAGACAGACATCAAAGGAGAGTTATGCTATCTTAAAGTACATTTTGAAGATAAACTTGTCACATTTTTCTGTTAGTTAAGAAGGAAGATTGGCTGACTAAGTTCTACTGGACAGGTGAGTCAGATCTTTCTAAGCATTCAGTGCATCGATGGATGCAATCACAGCAAGTGTGAAGATCAATATAATGGCATCAAGCAACCTAAGGTAAATGAAATTGAAAAATCATGCCTGAAATATCAGTAAGAACTAAAAACGCAGTGTAGCTTGGGTCCAGACTATCCAGTACCATCAACTCCAGAGTCCTCCAGAGCAATTTCAGCACATTCTGAAGCAACTGCTACATCCAAGAAGCCCTCTAGCTCCACAGAGTCAATCAACAACCCTCAGCAGTTTTCAGGACAGCTTGGTCCATTAGGATATCTGAAGACCTCTAAATGGACTCTGGGGAGGATCCCATATGCTGTATTTAAATTCAGCACGGGGAGAATCTATCACACTAGCTCTAACAGCTTGGTATTCTACTGAAAGAGTTTAAAAGAAATGACTACAATCAATAAATTTACTCTTTTTGAATTGTAGAATTCAAAAAGTTTCCAGGAGAGGTACAAATGTACAGAAAATATGAGATTCTAGGAAACAGACTTACCATGTACCTGTCTTTAATATTGCCCATTTCTCCCAAACACCTATAGTTTACATGTTGAAAACCACTGAACTGGTAAACTGGGCACTGTTGGTTGGGGGTTTTTTTCCCCTGTTAAAGCCTATAGCCTGTGACTAGTGGCTTTCAGGTGTTTCTCTGTGCATTTCTTTCCTTTGACTTCTAAACAAGAAGCTTGTCAAGACACTCTTTGTTTTGCCTACTTTTTATACAGTCTAGACAATGGAATATTTTGAGGCTATATGATGCTTCAATATTATTTCACCCACCAATGTCTTTTTATTGAAATCAAAACTAAAAAAAAAAGTGTAGAAGGGCAGATCTGGACTTAATATATTTAAATACTTTTTGAACACAGTTTATTTCACAATGTACCAGAAAACTGCACCAAGTGAAATAATTTGATTTGAAGCACAATAACTGTTCTGTAAGGAATGTCATAAATCAATCAGATAATTTCCAAACAATTAAACACTTCTTCATTTATGGCCTCTGTATCATTGCTTTTGCTCTGTCTAGGATGCTCCTGAGCACTAAAAATATCCCGACAAACAAAAAAATCCACAAAGAAACCATACACTAAATAAAACCAAAAGCTCAGAAAGAACTAAGTGAGAAAAGTTAAGTTTCAATATAAAATCTTGTCCATTAGGAAGAGACTTGAGTTTGCTGAACTGGGTGGCAAGATAGGGAACAACATGGAGGGCAAGAGAATTTTAAACAGTGAAGAATGATTCTTGGGCACAGGGTGGAAAAGGAAATGTTTTCTCTGCATGGGTGCCTCTACTAGGTTGGTGTGAGATGAAGAGGAAAAAGGAAGACTATGATCTACTTTCTTGCACAGAAGATATGAAGAATCCCACAGCCACTTTTTGAACATAATTGCTTTTGTGGTTTAAAAAACAAACCAAAACAAAACAAAAACATACCACAAAATATTGCAATGAGGTAGGCAAGGCTGCAGCGAGAACTACACAGTTATTACTCAACCTTCTTTTACTGTATGAAAATAAAAATGAAGGCGGGGGAAGTTAGACTACACTTAGAGGAGCTATGAATTAAAGGTAATAAAGTGCAACTGATAAATATTCAGATTTCACGTTCTTCCTAGTGAAAGATTAAGTATGACTAAACTGAATGGACTATTGATCAATTCTATAGGGAAGACAAAGATTTGAGCAGGAAGGTTCTGGAAGCTCTGGATCTCTGTTTTCCCCAAAGGCGTATTTCTAATGTGCAATTCAACTCACAATTAGACAAAACATCAAACACTTTAATGAAGCTGCACTAAAGCAGGAAAAAAATACTACATTACTTAGCCAATATCTAGGCCAGTGCACTGAGAACCTCTGTATGACTTTCCTGAGGTCTCTGTTGGTTCAGCAAGCAGTCTAGATGAGAAGTGCAACAAAGAACAGCTCAGCCACAGCACGGACTCTGTGACTGTTTACTTATCCAGAAAGTTACAGTGGAATTTTTAAGAACTCATATGGCAACAGCACTGTGTCTGTCTAGCTACAAGGGACACATTCATGTACCCTTTTCCCCAGTCAGTTGTGTAGGACCCGTAGCTTTCTGAATTCTTTATTTACAAACATTAAAATCATTCAAAACCATCCTCTACTGAAACTCTTTTTGTGTTTGTTCCTCTATCCAAGTAGAGAGGGTGGCATTAGGCCGAACACATAATCCATAATGTGTTAGGCACAATTTAAGCCATTTTACAGTTTGGTTCCATTTGAGTTTAACACAAACATAGCTGCTGTTTGCCATTCTAATGATTTGCTTGGCTGTTACGCAGAGAAACATTATAGCTCCATGAGCATTAAAACCAAAAATGTTAATCTGAATGTAGTTAATTAAGAGAGAAAATATTTCTCTTTGCAACTTTGATTCTTACCTGCAGCCCTTAAGATGCAAAATTACTGTTTGTTTCAGGTAGCAACCAGAACAGACTTCTATTGGAGGGGGGGCGCTTTTTAACCTTGGAACATAAACTAATGGTACACTATTAAAATCACTAAAAAATTAGGAACAATCCATAGCGTGATGGAAATCCTTTCTCTCTGCACATTAGAATGGGTTTGTTAACAATACCAGGCATTTCCAGTTCTGTATTTTCATTTTGCACATTTCCAGGTTTTTATTTTAACAAATAATTCTCAGCATTGGCATGGATGAATAAATCAGATCAGTACATGAACACCTGCCTGAGCATATAAATATGAGTCTCTGATTTTGCGGTAAAGTCTGACAATCAGATTACACAGCCTTCCAGATTTCCCTCTAAAGGTCACCCTAGTACCAATTTTGTTTTGCTATAAAGACCACTGAGCTTTCGTCAGATTACCCTCATGTCTTTTTTCTCTGTCTGGTAATTACAAGTAAAGGGATGATTTTTATGGAGGGGAGGTAGTTATAAATTAGGACTGTAAGTAAAGTCAGGACTTAGAATTCTGATGTAGTTACAAAAATCCATCTTGTCTATCACATTCTATTATAACTTTCTTACATATCAAATTGCTGCTACAATAAAGCCACTATGAACCTATTGTTTTTAATGAACTCATTTCAGCTCAGCAAATTCAAATTTCATTATATTATTACTGCCATGTCTTTTTAGTGCCAATATATTGGTAAAATTACAGAAATTTCAAGCACTAACAACTTTTCTGTGTCATATTTTGAGAATAATTCCTCCAGCCAAATTATATTTTAATTACAACTCCTTTGATCTTCTCTGGAACTAAGGGCTGGAAGGCCCTTTTTGGGTCACTTCCCATCAAAGGATCCTGTACTGGATATGGCTTCTCCTGCTTCTTCAGCCTGTTGCCTTTTATTCTGTTTATCATAACTAAATATAGAGTGTAAATTGGATGTTCAATGACTGTTCGTAGCAGAAAAGTCTAATATAATTTCATATTAGTTTGTCACATGTACACAATTGACTTTTTCTGTCTGAATCCGAATTGCCTGTCAAACACTGGGAGAATATTTTAGATATACTTTTCTTCTTGATACATAGCTTCTAAATACTCTTCCTTATAAGCTTGAAAACCTTCAACCTCTGCTGAATTCTTCGCTGCTGTTTCATTAAGCTTGTGCAATGTGGGCGGGGAGCAACAAAAGGCTAGAGGTAGTGACCTGTCCTGTCCAGTGGAAGACATAACAGACACTTAGATTAGAGGAAGGTATGAACTATATCTTGTCCTTTGTGATCCCAATTATACTAAAAGAACGAGGATCTACTCATCCTTAGGACAGTGCAGACTGTTCTACACCAACTTGCTTTTTATAATAAAAGGCAGACAGCTGCGTACCTCTCAGCTGTCTGTGCTGCAGTACCTTTTTTCCTTATGGGTACAACTAGAGTGTAAAATGAGGCACCTTTTAACAACATGGCTTCTCCCAGTTCATCCAAGCAATGACATGAATGTTGGACCCATCTGACCTGAAAAAGTTGAGTCTTGGCTACTCCACAGAAAGTCATAAAAACAGTGTGATACAAGCATTTCTCGTTAAAAGATTACTTAGTAGCATTCCTATAAAAGCTTTATTAGATTATCCTTGATATTTTTCTCTTGTAGTATTAAATACTTGTTCACTCCACAATCCCACTGAAAGGAGCCCAAGTGAATCAAAATCTCTGAGACACTCATGACTAGTATCAACTCCCTACTATAAGGAAGCTGGTTAAGCATGACCCTGTAAATCATAGAAACATTAAGGTTGGAAAACACCTTTGAGACCATCAAGTCCAACTGCTAACCCAGCACTGCCAAGTCCACCCCTAAACCATGTCCCTAAGCAACACATCTACAGGATTTTTAAATGCTTCCAGGGATAGCGACTCCGCCACATCCTTGGGCAACCTGTTCCAGTGCTTGACAACCCTTTCACTGAAGAAATTTTTCCCAATACCCAATTTAAACCTCCTCTGTCACAACTTGAGGCTGTTTCCTCTTGTCCTGTCGCTTGTTATCTGGGAGAAGAGACTGACCCCATCTGGCTACGGTCTCCTCTCAAGTAGTTGTAGTGAGCAATAAGGTTCCCCCTGAGTGTCCTCCTCTCCAGACTGACCCCCTCAGCTCCCCCAGCCGCTCCCCACAGCACTTGTGCCCCAGCCCCTTCCCCAGCCCCCTGCCCGGCTCTGGGCACGCTCCAGCCCCTCAGGGTCTGTCTGGGAGCGAGGGGCCCAGAGCCCACCGCGCCATTCCAGGGGCGGCCTCCCCAGTGCCGAGGGCAGGGGGACGGGCACTGCCCTGCTCCCGCTGGCCACACCACTGCTGGCACCAGCCAGGATGCTGCTGGCCTCCTTGGCCACCTGGGCACACGGGGGGCTCATGCCCAGCTGGCTGCCCACCAGCACCTCCAGGCCCTTTTCCACCAGATAGCTTTCCAGCTGCTCTTCCCTAAGCCAAATGTCACATGACTCATATAAAAAGGGAATCTATATAAAGGGGATGCTTAAAGGAGGATCCTGATCACACACTCATTAAAGGGAGCAGAAAAAACTCTAAAGTCCTTCACATTATCCTGCAACAGCTTTGATCAAAATATATTTAAATGGGAATATGGCCCTTGCAATAAAATATTTAACATTTTAAATATCATTAATCAAGTATGTTCATTTTAAGATGCAAATTCTCACACTGTGATAGTCTATAATATTTCTATGTTCCACAATATTCCCATATTGTACCTATTATATCTTTTGCAAAAAATAACTGTTATGGTTCCCAGCTTTCCACTGTATTAAGTGGTTTTCTCATTTTTATGAAGGGTTCATGTAGCCATGATAACTAGTTCAAATGTAATTTTTATCTTTTAGCCATCTCTTCAGTCAAAATATCACTCTAAATGGAGCTAATTTTCTAGATTATTGATTTGTGGGTGAAAAAAATGAAACTGTTCTTAAAAACAATGACAACTTGCAATATCATCCTTTTATTGCTTTTTAAGTGTCTTTTTTCTTGCTGTCCCTTATTCCCTTTCAAATACATCATTCTGGAAAATAAATGTAGTATTTTTTTTAAATATTATCAATAGTTACTTTGTAAAACCAGAAAAGTATGGTTTTCTATTTAATTAAAATATCAAGTGCTATTTCTCATACTGAGTGGCACCCAGTGTATATGTTATCTTTCTAGTAAATGGGAAAGGAGATTAATCTAAGATACAAAAGTTAAAAGATTTTGTCTTACTTTTCTGATGCATTATGTAGACAATTACCATAACTATTCTGTCTGATGTTGGTGCCTGGGTTATAGCCGAATTCCTCCTCTGAGGAGGGGGTAAAGAATGAATGAGCTTGTAAAGAGAACTTAATTTCCAATTTGGCATTGGCTTAGTCCCCTGTGATTACTGGGAACACTTCAAATGTAGAGACTCCTGTAAGTTCAGGCAGAAAGCCAGCAAAGGAAGTTGAGGAGTTTGTAAGTTCATTTTAATACTATACTTGTGTTTAAGCGATAGTGAGCTACAGAGAGTAAGTGTATTTGGGTCATGAATGCTTTCCCTTTTAAAGTTCATAAAAAATAGGAGGTTTGCTACTCTCCTTGTCTCTAATATCCAATAACTCTTCAGGTTCATGGTTGCCTAATGCATTATTCTTTCCAAGGATCTGGTCTGATGATATTAAGGGAGAGCAACATCCATGTATTTGTGGTAAATTTCAACAATGCTGCCTTTTAATAAATGAAGGCTAATAAAGTTTTAAATTGTCAGACAGAAACACCAAGAGAAACCATGGTCTGTGCTGCTGATTTTGCTCTATAGTGCACTGTCTTCCTCCTATTCAGCTCATATTATCAAATCCTTAAGCGGGGCAATCAAGAATGTCTGCATTTTCTTCCTCGTATAAAGTTTTGTATATAATATAAAAACCAAAAACATTGATGCAGCAATTTGGGAGTCCAGTGCTTTATTAGAAGTAACAACATAACCCGTGTAAGTAACGTTTCTTTCTGGCAAGGTGTTGCTAGCGTACACTCTATTGTTAGAGTGCAATGCCTGAGGAAAAAAAAAACACAGCCCTTCATTTTGAACTCTAAAATGTAGAACACTCCTGACAACCTGAAAGCACCACCTGAAAAGTTTCCAGTTCTGTTTTCAGATACCTATCTGGTATAGCTCTGCTGGCTTCTATTCATCTATTTCATGATAGAGTGTTAGAAATTTATGTTTATTACTGCTCTATTATACGGAAGAAATTTGCATAACAATTTCATATTAACTCCTATCTTGTACCCCCTGAGGCTCCGAGTCCTATTTCATCACAGCATCACAGGGCTGAACACAAGGACAACACAGCATCTCCTTAGTAAGCCACTGGGCTTCAAATAGTCAAGAGCCTATGCTCAGCAATCCCTGAAAATTTTGCAGAATAATTCATGTCTCCTTCCCCTTTACCCTTAAGGAGAAGATAAGGGAACAGTTAGGTTTCTTAACCACAACAGCAAAACAAGCTTGAGTTCAAAGATACAAAAAACTATCAGTATTACAGCCCTGAACTCTGCAAGAGATTTCTGTGTTGCCCCTGGGAAACACACCCATCAGAAGAGTGGTCTGTAAAGCGTAGGGCTGTAATCACCTGAAAACCTCGAGCCAAAAATTCTCTATTTCTGTTTTTACTACATACAGGGCAATAGATAAGAAGCCTTCTAATCTGGATGTTCTTCTCTTCCCTTTTAGACCACAGTGCACAAATGTGGGAAAATGTTCTTGGAAAAGCCCTGGATACTAAGAAATTACTTCAGGCTCATTCGCGTCTATAAACTGGGTTTAATCTGTCTTGCTTTGAACATGTTAAAGTTGCAGAACTGAACTCCTACCAACAGAGATGCTGAGAACATGTAATTTCTGTTTTACAAGAAAAAACAGTATTCCAAAACTGTTACAATTTGAAACTAGACAATGATCCAAAATTTCATATCTTTGCATCTGCATCATTGTTAGGACAAATAAATAGGAAAGTAATTTTATTCTGAACAATCTTTATATAGTGTCAAAGTGACTGTGGTATAGAAATACAATATTGAAAATGTTGTAAAACCTTAGTAAATTACTCAAAACAATGAAGCTGGAGTGAGATATTAATACTTCCTCAAACAGATAATCCTCATCTTGGCAAATCAAATAGTTTCAATATTATTTTAAAAAAGAAAAAAAAAGTTCACTTCTGAAAATTTCAGCAGAATAGATTATGTTTCCCAAAACCTGTTTCTTCTTTCTTTTTCCTGACAGAATTTTATCCCTATTTCTTCTGAGCAGCTCCATATATGGACTCTGGTGTAATTCAGCTTGAGGCGCTCCTGCTTTCCACTCTCCCACGCAGCACAATGTGAAGCAAAGACCTCTTCCCTTCTCTGGCCTTATTCAGAACTGGTCAGCAAATTTCTGAATACAGATCACCCCTGAAGCACTGTAGAAGGTATGGGCTACGCATCACAGGAGCTTCTTTGGCACATGTGCTGGACATAATCTCTATTTCTTGTATTACTGCATTGTCCCATTTGTCAGAGAACACATTTCTCATCATTGTAATGACACCCTGGTTTGTGCCTTCCAGTTCTTACTGGTGAAGTCATACCTGATACCTAGGTTAAGTGAGAACCATGCATAATAGATTTTCTTAAAGAAAATTTCCTGGTAGCAGGAAGTACATCCACTTGATAAATAGCACCTGTGTCTTTATACTACTGAAAGTGTTTGCTTTCAAAACCTGTATATCTTTTTCTTTTTTTTTTTTTCCTAAACACCTGCTTCCTTAGAATCAGAGAATCATTAGGGTTGGAAAACACCTTTGAGACCATCAAGTCCAACTGCTAACCCAGCACTGCCAAGTCCACCCCTAAACCATGTCCCTAAGCAACACATCTACAGGATTTTTAAATGCTTCCAGGGATGGTGACTCCACCACATCCCTGGGCAGCCTTTTCTAGTGCTTGACAACCCTTTCACTGAAGAAATTTTTCCCAGTACCCAATCTAAACCTTCTCTGGCACAACTTGAGGCTGTTTCCTCTTGTCCTGTTGCTTGTTATCTGGGAGAAGAGACTGACCCCTCCTGCCCACAACCTCTTTTTAGGTAGTTGTAGAGAGTGAGAAGGTCTCCCCTCAGCCTCCTTTTCTCCAAGCTAAACAACCCCAGTTCCCTCAGCCGCTCCTTGTGAGACTTGTTCCTTCTCTTGAGACTCTCGTGAGACTTTTCACCTTCTGGCAATTTATTGAACTAGCTGACTGGTCTGATTCAGCATGACTCTTCCCAGGTATGTTCAGGAAACAAACCCAGGTAGCAGCATATCTGCCCAGCCAGGCAAGATGCCAGATACAATGCTGCAGGGGGCTGGTTCCAGTGGGTAGAAATTAACTGCCCCATTCACAGTCTGACACCCACATGGTTGATCTAAAGGGAATTACTTTCCATCAGTTTTTAGGGTGTTTAGAATAATTCCTGTACCTTGACGCAATCAGAATTTAGGAGGTCAGGCTGATCACGGTGATTCCAGAAAAGGCTGTGCAGATACCATTTTTAGATGCTTTTGATCTCAAGGGAGGGGAAAATGACAAGTATGAAGCACAAATGGGGCAATATAGCATGAAGATTATAGGAGGACATGTTTGTTTTCAGCTCAGATAGCAGATACCAATTCAGATAATGCACATTTCATTTAAATTTATTGCACAGAATGAAAGTGATATGAACACTATATACCATATCATAATTCTCTCATTTATTCACTATATAGGCCAGTTTTGGCTCTTAGCACAAAAGTACCATGGGAAAAATGATAGGAAATTGGTATTATAGGCCTAAATGGCCTACTGTAAATATTTTAGTTACATTGACTTTGTTCCTGTTTTGTATCAATTTTATGGACCATATTTCACAGAGGATTCATGTCAAGCATTGTCTGCTTTATATAGGTAGTATATATTGTAGATTTAGGCAAAGGGCAAATTCAGTTATGTGCCTGTGGATGAATGTTCTTTTGCAGTGCATATATAAATAACAAAGATATCAGCAAGAGGATTCTAGGACCGGCATTATTTTTGCATCAGGATTTGATTGCAATAATTGATGCCGACTGACAGTATAATCTTTTTGCAGATATTTCTTAGCTCCAGGTATCATAACTCTTACATTTCTACATTGCAAATTACCATTGAGAGAGCAAAAAATGTGAAGCGAGCACAAGTTCCACCCTGATCACTTTCATAGCAATTCTGAGTGATACTCATCTACACATGGCTTGCAAATGTGCATTCATTGAGCTTTAAAATCAATCTGAAACGTATATAGCGTTGTCACCTTCTTCCCACTGAAAGCAGATTGACCCATGAAAGCAGTCCGTTATCCCCAAAATAAAGCAAAGATCATCAGATGCATGCATGCTGCGCATGTATGGACACTGGAGATAAGTTCCCACCATTTCTTTGTACTCCTTTCTCTGAGGATTCTGCACACACTCAGTTATAACCAAGAATAAAATACTAGGATACCTGGGGTCACTACTGTTCTCAAGTCCAGAGATGTATCACCTGTCAATTTATACTTAGACTTAGCCTCTTACTTTATAAGATCAATTACTCAACTTTACAATGTAGAAACTTCAAGGCCTTAATGTTGCTTTTCTTATTCTACTTTCTAAAGACTGCAATGGCAAACCTCAGTATAATCTGATTTTACTCTCTGTTCTGAACCAAGTACTCTAAAAAAGCTGTTTGGGTTTGGAGTTGGGGTTTTTTGTTTGTTTGTTTCACTTTGCTGTTTGTTTTTGGTTTTGTTCTTTACTTTGGTGTGAATTGAACTATTTTCTTCGCCCATAGCATCTTGAGGCGGAATCACTTTTCTGCACAAGGACCTTAATTTTAGAATTATAGAATCATTTAAGCTGTAAAAGACTTTTAAGATCATCGAGTCCAACTGTAAACTTAACACTGCCAAATCCACCACTAAACCATATCCCTAAGTGCCATATCTATGTCTTTTTCTAATTCTTATGAATTATTATTAGGTTAGGAAGAGGTAAGAAAATCTTGTATCATGGACTTAGGCACTTTCCTGAGCTCTGCGTGGCCTAGGTCCAATGCCCTGTTCCCTGGGAAATTTCTAGGAAAGTTCTGAGTACTTCCAGAGCGTACTATCATACAAAGCACAAGTAAGAAAGTGATGCCTAAGTACCCAGTGATCTAAAAGATAGGATATATATCTGAATGTAAGGCAGACAGATCAAGAACTTAAACCAGCATTCTTCATAAACGTTTCAACCATCCAAGTAATGTAGCAAACATTAAAAAAAATAATTTCCCTGCTTCCATTTAGGTTTAAACTCTTCATCTATCAAAACTGTTTCCTTTCCAGAAACTACATTGTTTTTTTAAACAGGAAAATTAAAAACCACAGTAAAATTTCCATCCATAAAATATGTTTTCTGAGCTTCATATAATTTTGCCAAGAATCCTTTTGTGCTCTGAAGACTGCCTCCAGTAGAATGCCCTGTGAAGCCTGGCCCCACAGGCAAGGAATGCAACCTCTTGGGCAAGCCTGGGGATGGCAGCTAGGGCCACCTAAGAACCTGTGTGTGTCAGGGCCTGGGGTGAGGCTGTTTAGGGCCGTTAATGTCTGTTAGTGCCCTTAGGGCCCTGGGAGGTACCGTGAGAGGCATTTATTTTGAGCTGCGGTATCTCTTAACATGTCATTTAAGTGTCTCAAATTTTACTTGTCCTGGATCTTTCCTAAGCCTGTCCTTGTTGGATTGCATTTATTACTTTATTTCTAATTTGGAAGAACCTGTTACCTCACACACAAAGCCAGAGATCAAGATACAAATGATCCTTTAATACTGAGTGGAAAATCCTGGTCCACAAAGCTGGAGCAGCTCTGAGATTTTGCAAATGAAAGTTCACCCATCTCTGACAAAAACTACAAAATTACATCTAAGGCAAAAGCAAACTTGTACCTAAGCTCAGAGCAAGGCAACTTGACATGACAAAATGACTGTCCCTTGAATAATGATATAAGAATATGCCTTATGGAGAGGCAGAATCCTGCCCAATGGTTTAATTGTGAGCAAATGTTTTAATTGGTATTTTTTCATGCTGGATAAAAAAGTCTTGTCACATAGTATGCCTCGTTGCTGGACTGCTTGGTACTGCAGGCACTGCTCTGCTGACACATCACTATGCTCAGGTCCCCATAAACAAGAGTGCAGCTGGCTCCTGGGGTTTCCTGACAGTGTCTGTGGACTAGACTGAAGGCCACAGTGTTTCATGTATTAATGATTTACATCAGAGCTAAAATATCATCTGATGGTGCCTAACTTTCTCCTTTTACCAAAAGGCAAGACAAAGGACTTAGTCTTTTAACACAGATTCCTGGACAACAAGAATACAGGCCTAATTCTTGAGCCTTAGTTTCTATCCTACAAAAGCATTTCAACTCATGAAGAACATCCCAGTTAATGTTAGGCCCACAGCCAAATAATTAGGCAGTGATTAGGCCTTGTCCTCAGGTTTAGTTAACAGGAAAACTACTGAACATGACATACAGTGACGTAAGGAGCTGAGAAAATGTGCAGATAATACCATGAGGGAGGGCTGGATATCACAAGTGGTTAAGAGGGAGTTACAGTCGGAAATGGCTAAATTAAACAGACAATTGAAGGGAAGCCCGGGACACCCTTGTGGGAGTCAAGTTTTGCAGTGCCAGCCGTGTCCAGGGAAAGGTATTAGTAAAAGCATGTGAGGATGAGGATATCTAGGTAAATGTATCAGAGATTCCAAATATGGCTACAGATGTAGCAAAACTGGACTATTGAAAATGGGGGCAGACGGAGTAACAGGGGTAGGTTGTCTGTTTGGGTGAAGGTCTAGTCAAAGAAAAGGACACATCAGAGCAGCTAAAACAAGGGCTGACAAACAGGAAAAGTTATAAGTAAAGCAGATAGTTACTTACAGAGCCTGGAGCAGAGTGTTGTGGCCTGGGACAGCCCAAGCTGGGGCACTCAGCGTCACACCCAAGTGAGGTGAAGACGCAAAGGAGGCCAAACGCCGCCAGTCAGGAATGTTTCTCGGCGCAGAGTGTTGGTAAGAGCAGAGTGGCAGGAAAGCAGAGAGAGGATGGAGCAGAAGGAGCCCCGCAGCTGTCGGGACAGAGCCACCATGGCCAGTCACCACCATGGCCCGGCAACCTGCAGGCCCCTTGCCCAGCGGTGGTGGGGGTCCCTGGATGGTCCCTCCCTGACCGGTGCTGAGGCTGCCGGAGGGTGCTGGGGGAGCCCGTTGCCCCACAACGGGCAGCTGAGGCAGGTGGTGACGTCCAGACATGGCCCCTGAGACAGTGGGGCTGCGCCTGGGCCCAGCCGGGGCCTGGGAGGCCTGGGGGCTGGTGGCTGCTCGCCCCTGCCTGGCCCACAGCTGCTGAGCAGGGTTACAGCACCGGGAGCCCTGCACCGAGCTCGGCGGGGTGTGAGCCAGTGTTGAGGCAGCCTGCATGCAGCGTGGCCTCCCACACAGAGCAATAAACCAAACCTCTTCTTCTGACCATACCCCAGGTCAAACATCCCCTCTTCGGTCCTCCTGCCCAGGAAGGAAAGCAAAGTCCCTTTTTTTGGACAGCTGAGGAACACCTGACACAAGGAGAGCTTCCTGGTGTCACCGTAGCAGTCCAGACCTGACAGCATCAGCCTTGGCCCAAGCACTTCCTAACAGTGAAGCCTCGGCAGTTCTTAAGGGCAATTTCTGTATGCAGAGTTGTAGAATCATAGAACAGTTTGGGTTGGAGGGGACCTTAAACATCATCTAGTTCCAACCCCCCTGCCACGGGCAGGGACACCTTCCACTACACCATATTGCTCAAAGCCAAATCAAACCTGGCCTATAAAACATCTAAAGAAATGCAATACCAAACCCTTGCAGCCCTTGTTCCAAGCAAATTCAACACCAATCACACTGAACTTAAAGTCAGAACAAATGTTCGTTAACTGATGTGAATCAAAGCAGGCTAAAATAGCAGTGTATTGCTTTCATTGAGTGAATAAAAGGGAAAACAGCACAGATGTGTACCAGAGGCCAGATACACCTGGGTTTCATTTGTTCTGAAGAAGTAATAGACTTCCACCTCCTTCCCCCTGCTAAGAACATTTTACTCGTGTGTACTTTCTTCACATTGATTTACTTATCTATAACTTTTACTGCTGCTTAATATCACTTCTGATTTTAGCCTAGGATAATTCTCTATTGTTATATGCTCATTTGTGATTCACAGCTATTTTCTTCTCCATATATATCCATTGCGGCATACAGCTCTGAGGGATTTATCTTGAGAAAGTGCAGTCCCCAGAGCAGCTTTACAATCCTGGAGAATGGTGAAAATAATAATTCATAACAAAAGTTAGTAGCTACTATTGATGTTGTTAAGCTTTATCCTACGCTACTGAAAGGAAAATTGAGGCTAGAATACTGTTTATTTGCCCCACAAATCAATGCACATAGGCACCTCAGATGCAGGCACATAGAGGTTTCCCTGTCCATCTGTTAGTGTCCAACAAGAAATTTTCATTCACACAGTCCTTAAGGCAATCTCACTTGGAGGGCATTACTGAAATGTAATCAATATTGCTAGTGATACTGTGAAATACTTACTTGTTTCCATAAAATCAGTTGTGTTTTCAGAGCCACGTAAAATATTTACAGCATCTGTCAGAGAAAATTCATGGTTATCCCTGTGATTGTCTTCAAGACTAAATTAAATCTTGCAATCACCGTACAGTACCCTTGGCTGGTTAGAAAACAGAACTGTAACACCAATGGTATTTTAAACTGATGCTTGTTCTGTAGCGATTTCAAAAGAAGATAGTGTTAACATGTTTCTTTGTGCATTTTGACCTTCTGCATCTTGCATTTTGAGCTTTTTTTCCTGTATTCTAGTTTTTTGTTTGAACCAGAGCCTTTCATAAACACAGTATTTCTCACATGGAGGAGAGACAGGTATCTTTTTGCAACATTAACTTATATTGCAAGCACTCTGTTCTACTTTATATTTTCCGATTAACTCCTAATCCAGAATGCTATGACTCAGAACTGCTACACAGGACTGCTACCTCAGCCCTGTGTGCAGCCACAGCCCTGGTGCAGCTGCTTGCGATAACACAGCACTTACCTGTCACCCAGTGGGACCTTAAATTCCTGCATGTTGCACTTAACCCCAAACTTCATGCCACATCATCCTCTTACAAAGATGCAAACCCATGTCTTCTTACAGCTCAGTCACCTACAAAAAACCTTTGAGAGACTGCTCAAAGGGGAAGAAAAAGGTTCAGTAATGAATGATACCTCCTTCGTCAGGAGAAGAGGAAGCTGAGTGTTCCCCAGTCAGGATCAAACTGTTCTTTAATGCCCTAAGAGAATCTTACTGCCAGAAAGATTTGTAATGACAGATCCCACTGAATCTGCAGGGTGAGTGACATCCTAGTCCCTAAGGAGAAGCAGGCTAACAGCTCTAGAAACTTCATGATACCCTGGAGCTCCATGGCTGGGGCTGCTGCATCTTCAGGAGCAGTGAGGGCAGGCAGTGGCACCCATCGGCACCGGGGCAGGTTTGCAGACTCCCGAAACAGGTTGAGGCAGGTGGAAAGTCTCACCGCAGAGCAGGAGTGCTGGGGTGGATATGGAGGGGTGGCTGTGAGGAGCTCCTCAGAGCACCCCACAGCCCAGGGACTGCAGGCAGAGGGGCCGTCATTAATGCCACAGTTCAAATCAGCAGGTGGCTGCCGACAGCCTGTGGCCTCTGAGCAGGCAGCAGCAGTTCTCGGCTCTGCTCCTAATGCTGCATATTCCCTTTGGCATTTGGCTGTTGCTGGGGAAGTTTGGTACTTTAAGGGGGAGAGTCAAACCCCCTGAAGCACAAGGGGATGGGGGAGTCACAGCAGCAGTTGGCCTAGCACGGTGTGTTGAGGCACGGGGTCGGACTGCTGGGAGGCTCTGCAGTGATGGGCCCAGGATACCAAAGAGGAGGCTTTGCAGCACCAAACGGTGTGGATTGTCTTGGCCTAGATCCAGACGTTGCTGGGAAGGGGTCTGGCCAGTGTTGGAGGGCAGCTTTCAGAGCGGGGAAAGTTGGAAGCTGGTGACTTCTGGCAATAGCCATAAGACCAAGTGGCCCCAGCTACAAGTACAGAACAAGTACCCAGCTCTGGCCACTGAGAAGAACAAGCAGGGCTTTATCAGAGCCAGCTGAGTTCAAACCTTGTGTCTTCACAGAAGAGAAAAGGATTGTGATAGTTACTGGATACAACCTCCACCTGGCGAGGGACGCCCAACCTGCTGACTTGCTCTGATAAAACCTCAGCAGCTCTGGTGCTTGCCATGAAGCTAGGATCCAAGATAATGCCAAGGCTTCCCCAGCCCTCAAGCTATTGCAGCTCTTCCATCTAGGCACCAACAGTACTGCCAGGGTTGATCTAGAGCACGTTAAGAGTGACTGCAGAGCTCTGGGGGTGCGTGCAAGGCATGGGGACCTGGGTGGTGTCTCTTCAGTCCTACTGAGGCTGAAGGGCTTGAGCAAAGACAACTGATCTGTCAGGACAACACCCAATTGTGTTGCTGGTGTGACTAGAGCATTCACATCTGTGACTGCAGGACAGTCTCTGCTCATGCTCCAAGTACTTCAGATGCACAATAGCAAAACTGGCATAACAATACAGACATAACAACATCATAAAGAATCACTTCTCCCATTTCTCTTATTGACTTCAATTCTTTCTTCTGAACTAGAAAGTTCTGCCATGCTGCAACCATAATCAGTACTCCAAAGCTGCCTCCAGACCCAGAGTCATGTTAGAACAGCTGTTTAGTGATAAAAGGTAAAAAATACTACGGAAAAGCCTGCAAGAAGTAGGTAGATCTTTTTGAATGAAGGTAGTTGCTCAGGAGTTACCAGCAGAATAAATTAAATAAGTGCCAGTGTCACTTATAGCAGCTGTAAGAGTGACATGTTATTCAGCAGCTTTGTGAGCTCTCATGAAGCAGGGAGCACAAATAAGAAGGTAGAAGCTTACATAGAACATATCTGAATCTTGTTTGAGGAAGTGTTTCTCATGGTCATCTGTGGTTACATAGTACTACTGTATGTGCAGCACATTGCTATCCATGATGCTGTATAAATACAAGGGGCTTACAGAATAGTGTTAAACCGCAGGAATCACATCTCCTACAAAAAGGAGGACATCTGTAAGGGCTCTCTTGAGGAGGGGTCATCTATCACAGCAATTCGACATACAAATTGACAGGACAGTAGCCTTGAGACTTCCTCTGAATCTCAGCTGCATTATAGTTGGAAAACCTAAAGATATTCTCAATTTCTGTCCTGAAGAAGAGGGTCTGAAATGTGACCCGTGTGAATCACCATTGTTTAAGGAGAACAGTACAATGCAAGAAAGAAAAAAGAAGTGACTACATAGGGTGGAAAAGAGCAGTCTCACACTTAACACCTGTCTCTTGGGGACAGGAGATTTGCCAGAGAGACTATGCCAGCTTATGACCATGGAAGATATTCCATTTCATGCATTTGGCTAGTGGATCTTGTCAGTGATCCTTGTGACAAGGATCAGAGATCCCTTTCAGGTAATCAGTTGTAGACTCACAATGGGAGTTATAAAATGGCCATGTGTACCTCAGCTGCAACTGTCTTCTTCCTTCCCTAGCTTTTGATTTTGTGCTGGTAAAATACTCTAATAAACAGAGACAAGAGCAGCAAAGTCTGTACTTCTGTATAGCATTTGAAGGAATGATTTCTCTACCTTAATTTCCAGACTTGCCTGACAAGCTGGTATCTGACATGACTTCCTTACATCAAAGGAAGTAAGAGTGGTACAGCATGGTTGTCCAGGAGATATTTTTTTGCTTCTGGAAAACACATGGAATGTCACCAGGATTCCAATAGTAAAGTGCAATTGCATTTCACTTCTTCCACCTAATATGCTAGAATTCATTCTTATTTATATCTTTATATCAGTCCCTGTATATCCCACGTAGGGCTCAGATTTTCTGTCATGGACCGTGTCTCAAATTCTAGCCTGAGTGTACGGTACAGTTCAAGGCAAATGTAAGTATGCAGCAAGAAGCTAGGAATAAAGAATATGGAATATGCCTGGGTAGTTATTTGGCAGAACAAGTCTAATCCACCTGTGTGAGAAGAGGAAGATTTTGCAAGGCAAATGCTTTTTGATAGAAGCATGAGAGAGTAGACCATGAGTACAAACAATAGCAGAAATCTCTGGAAAAGATACATTGGTGGGATAATTGTTTTAGGATGGGATGAACAAAAGCAGCAGTTTATTCTTGTCTTACACACATGGCACAACATACAGAACCAGCACAAATAACTTACAAAATCTCATACACCATGCTTCCTCTCAAATAGCTTCTATTAAGTTACAACACCATAACGAATCAGGTATTTAGTTACGACAGATCTCCAGACATGGATAGGCTCCCATTCAAGGAGTTATTATTTTTGTAAGCTACTTAGACAAACAACATTTTTTTACATGTTTAATACAGTACAGTATCCTTAACAGAGTTCAAGATATTCACAATGATCATTGAATACTTTATAAAACAGCAGAATTTCTCATCTTGGTACAGGTTTACATTCTCTCCTGCCTTGTCTGGTTTACAGATGTGTTACAAGTCGTCTTTACTCAACTTTCCAAGCTAATCATTGTTTTAAATTAAAATAAAAAAATATTTACAGGGGCTTTTTAGATTTAATAAAAATGTCTTTGCTTCCCTTTCCCATTCCTACCCCCTACCCCAACCAACAACTGCCATTTAGCTGGCAGAAATATCAACCCTCAAGCTGCTATAGAAATTTGGAAAAAAAAAAAAAATTATGACGACTTGTTGAACGCAAAATGAAAGATGGTCACAGCCCATCATTAATTCAAAAAGGTGGATTCTTTTTTTCTCCTAATGTCAGAATTTGTGTCCATTGGAGACAGATGACTCCTGTCATCTGATTTTTAGAGACAATGTACTACCTATAGGCTAATATACCAAACCTTCTTTTCTTTTTTTTTCATTACAAGCTGTCACACTCTCTTTCATGCAATTGCTTACAGTATAATGTTCTTTCTTTACTAGAAATTGTAACAACTCTGATCAGGTGGTACTGACTTAAACTCTCCCAGTCTCCACCAGATCAGTGTCTCCCCTTATCCATAGTCCCATTGACATTTCTGCATTGACTCACAAGAGTTTTGCTCTGTGATTGCACTTCAAACCCCATTGAAGCCTGTGGGCATCTTTGCTTTAACTTGGTGGCTTTGGATTTGCTCAGCTTGAATGTGGCTGGCAAACTCTAGCCCTTAAGCAGTTAATCAGCTTTCTTAAGAAATAAACAAATAAGATTCCTCTCCTTTACACATACAATACGCAGGTTTTTTTTTTACATTGAGCATTATCATAAAAAGCATGTTTATGTTATTTTGAAAATGTATTTTTACAGAAATTTATAAACACTGTTATATCAAACACATTCTCAAAAACTGGAGAAAATACCGACACAAAACCTGGAAGAGCCTCAATGGAATTCTCCCAGTACTATTTGTCTACTTGCATATTTCATATTTCAGCGTCCTTTACTGCAAACATAATTTATCCATATGAGAACAGGTAAAGTCGACAAGAAATCCCCAACAGTTTTGAATAGGACCTGGATCTGTTGTTTAATGAAAGTAATTTGACATCTAGTGTATGAGGGGTTTACCCAGCATGCCCATTGTTACCTTTATTCACATTGAGCAATATCTGAATTCCCAAATAGTCTCATTGACTTCCATGGGATTACAAATGACAAAATGATGTATGTAAAAATACTGAAATGGTTTTCCACTTTTTAAATCCTTCTTATGTCAACAACTAACATCATTATATTTTTCTTTATATATAGTAATTGAAAATGATGTAGGAGTAATATTTGCAAACAATTCTGTATCAGAAATCAGCGTACAAACTTTAGGAAAGAATCTGCTTGTAGTTGTGCTATAGTTCTGACAGCCTAAAAGTCTTTCTGCTGTGACCAACAGTTTCACAGGTCTAAATGCTTTATTTATATACTTGTTTATGTTACACTTGATACTCCCCCAGCCTGGCATGATTTAAGTTTAAACCTATATATGTCACACTAACATGAAATTATTTTCCCTTACCACCATGTTATTTTTCCTTACCACCACCAATTTTCAGTACGATCAGTAATAAACATTAAAGCATATAATCTAAGTGAAATGGACTTTTCAAGTAGTTTGTCTAACATAATATTGGATGAATTATAATGCAAGCTTGGTTTCCTATCCTGCAAAAGTTTAAAAACGTATTAAACTCAGTATGTCGGGAGTAGTCATACTGGCTGTAATGGAATAGTCACAGTTCAGGAAGTTAACCAGCAGAATAAGGTTTTATTCTCTGTCTCACTAATTTTGTTTGTTCTTTCATGAAACAAAAAAAGAAACAGCTTTTTTTTTTTACTTTTTTTTTTTTTACTTTTTTTTTTCTTTTTAAGTATTACTGAATGGCTTAAAATATAATTGGTGAAAGGTCATTGACTGCAATATCCTGTATGTTACCTCACCTCAACAGAAATGCTTTCCCATGGCTTGAAATGCTTAAAGTGTAATCCTTGCTAAAGGAAAAAAAATGCAAGCCATATCTAATCCCAAATTCTAACTATACTGTAACATGTACAGTCACCCGTAAAGGAGCCCTTTTAACAAAACAATGTATGTTAACTTGCTTAACAATTTGTAGAATGTATCTATTTTGGTCACTGTAATAAAACAAGTTATATATGTACATATTAAAAAATCCAGGTGTAAGTAATTATACAATATTTCCACACATAAAACAACTAGTTACACACGATGTGATATGTAAAGCAAATTGCTGAAAATCTCTTCAGTCTTTGGGATGATCAAAGTATAAGTAACAAAAACGTACAAATAATGATTGAATTTTCATAAAAGAAGGCTTTTGATGGAGGGGCAGAAGGAATTCCCCTCCTACTCACCCACAATCCCCATGGCTTTTACAGACTCAGCTCCTTCCCCAATAAGCCAAAGGTGAGTTCTTTTAGATCTAATGATATGTTTTAATGAGGTTTACTGGTTTTTGGTGTTTTGTTGTTTTTTTTTTTCATAAAACATCATCTGCTCTTATTGAAGTTTATAGTGCTTCAGAAGTTTCAGGTTATTTAAACTCCATAAGAATATGAATCTGATCCAATTATGTTAAAGTCTAATGAAACAGAAATTCCTTCATTTGCTGTAAAAAATTTAGTTTACCTTCTCTTCTGGTAATTCAATCTAGTTTTTATTCCCTGACCCCCCCAAAAAAAAGTCTTGTAGTTACAAGCCTGTAATTTTAAATAGCAAAGAAAAAAACTGCTCCTTGCCTATGGAAATATATATAGTTATTCAAGTTCCAACCCCTCTCTAAGCTGCTAACCATCACACAACATATGCCATTTGGCAATTTGTCTCCTAGGATATTCACAAATTTCTTTCCAGTGCTCTCCAGCTGTTCCTTCTGCTGAAGATCCCAAGGTTAACCGACCAATGACCTCATTCCTTGACCCCCTGTCTGAATCTAAAACCAAAAATTCAATGCTGATATCATCAAGGCCCTCACAAGGAATGTCAAAGACAAACAATTCATTGAACACTGCATTGGGGGTGCATTTCTTCACATGGGTTTTCTTTTTAGAAATTCTCTTCTTAGCATGGTACAGGTTCACTTTGACATAAGGGTCTGCAATGAAAAGATAAAGCACAGGTCAGCTCTTGAACAGTACTGTAAAAATTTGTTGATCTAGTTCAATGGTAATTTTCATAATTTATCAACATAATTGCATCACAATGAGGGGATATTTCAAGTTATTGAAGATGATTCATTTCATCCAATTGTGTTTACATCATGATTAGTCCCTTTAAGCTCTCTTTATGGTCATCAAAGATGTAATCAAGATAGCTGGTGAAGTTTAGGGCATGATTCATCTGATCAAACACTGATGTCTCCTTCATGAGACAAATCCTTCCTTGCAGTCCATTAACCCTAGTAACATCCTTACTACATAAAAAGGTGGTCGGAAAGTAAATTCTAATAGACTCTGACAAATATGTATCATTACATACTTATGTGTAACAGAACTCTGCTTGTCACATGTTCTACCAGTAGAGGATAATCATTAGCCTTAATAAGACTCATACAAAGAAAAGCCTCAGAAAGGAAGGATTAAGCTCATGCTGAGAGAATGGATGAATGAATGTGATTAATTTCTGTTGTGGTTCCAGCAATGTCAATTAGCTTGATTAAATTGCTTCTACCAATTTTTATTAAGCATATTTAACAGTAAACTTTAAATGTAAGGGTATGTGCGTTGTTATGATATCCACTTGACTTGGTGTCTGTGCTGTAGTACTATTGAAGAAGGGAAGGGAAAACGTCCATATATTTAGCCCTTGACCAACTTTGACTGTTTGCATTCCTCATAATTATTTAACTGTTGCAAGATTCCTTTGCTACTGTCTTCAGCAATGGCTGTATTTCTTCCTTCAGAGGGATTCTAGAAAATGCTTTAACAATCATCCCTTTCAAGTAACTTGGCATTTATTTCAATGCAAATGTGGGGCTGCTTCCAAATTCTCATAGTGCAAATATGCAGTACAAAATCCTTTCTACTAAACCTTGTCAAACAATATAGGCTATGTAAACAGCTAATAAACATCAAGAATAGTTGAATAATTTTAAAATACTTTTTTAAAAAAGTAAAATCAAACCTGAACCATGTTTAGAAATGCCAAAGTTATCAGGCTCAAATAGTTGTATGATGAAAAGGTTTTTGCTTCCTTGAGCTGACAAGAGCTTAACAGGAGTAAGGTGTGATAGAATACAACTTCAGTTTCATAGCCTATCACCCAAACAAATACTTTAAAATAAGGCTTAATGTAATTAAAATGTTCATTGGCTTTGAAATAGATATTGCCACACAAGCACTAAAAATATCAAAATCAATACTCACAAGGGGATTCACACTGTTTTTACCTTCTGTTAAGAGGATATTTTCTGACTGTTACCTCTGACCAGCTACTAGATAAGGCTAAAATGTTCCTCTTGATATTATTAGGTCTCTTAGGAGACCTCAACACCAGGTATCAAGGAAACCAAGGAGGTTGTGAGAATGGAACAGCTTCTAAGTAAAAATAATCCCATCTTCCTAACGAGACTGAGATATGCAATTGTTTAGTTTACCCCATAGAAACACCATTTCACCATTCTCATTGTCCAAGATTTCTGTTGGGATGAGGAGGAAGTCACAAAGAAATAAGGACTGTCATGAGTGCAGCATGTTACTGACACCCAAACAGCTATTGAACCTTGCCTTGTTGATGAACAGCAAATGAAGAACTGTCTAAATGAACTAGGTCTCCAGATGTAGCATGGCTGCCTGGATCTCTTAGAAATAATTATTTTCCTATTATAGTTAGCAAGGTTCTATTGAGAGAAGCAGAAAGAACAAAATGGATAGCTTTACCCCGAAGAAATACAGTAGACAAATGTGTAGTTTGGATGTTGTACAGGGTCCAGGTGACTGCTGAGACTAGGAGGGATTTTGTTTTCAAGTTATTTTTCCCACCTTGGTGAACCTCAGCCAGACTTGGTCTGTTGAGATCAGCTTGCTGTCCTGCTGTCTTCATGAATCCTGCACTATCTTCTGTGACTTTGGGGTTGATTATTAGAAGAATGTATGCTCTCTTATAGTGGAGCAAACTTAGGCTCCATTTAGATCCTTTCTCCTTATAGTATGTGTATAAAAGAGATAAGGAGGATTTCAATGGAACTTTACTATGTAAATGTGAGAGATCTATAGGTTTGTTCTGTTGGATCCAGCATGGTTTAACTTTCTAGGTAAACTGCTATTTTTCTTCGTATGAGAAGTAGAAAGACTATTACTGGCTGCAGTAATTATGATTCAGTGGGTCCCCAGTCTACTTCTTCTTTTCCTTTTTTCAAAATAAAATCCTGTGAAATGAGAGTATCAGTCCTATACAGAATCACCAGCAGATGTGCTACTATTTGTGTAGTCCTTTGTTGTATACTGTTCTTCTTGTGTGGTTGTCTTATCCCTAGTATATTGTACACTAAATTTTATTCTGTTACTATGTTATCTAGCACTAATATCCATCTAAGTGAATTTCTAGTGTTGGCTTCAAATGGGGTTCCACTGAATGCAAAATGGCACCAGACCAGGGGAAGGGAGTGCAAAACCTGCTCCTTAGAGTATCCCAAGTATAGCTCACCATAAAGCATGGATGTTATGTTACAACCTGCTTCCAGCACTGGCATAATTCACCTCTTCACCTTGCCAAATAAATGTTAGTGCTCAGTGAGCCAAATTCAGCACTGGTGTAACTGGTTGCATTTCTTGGTGCTAAGCTGAAACAAACCATACGATGATCTCACTCAATACTGATTTTCTGTAAATAAACTAATTTTTGGTCATAAATAAAAGCCTTTAGCATCTGCAAACAACATCCCATACTTATAACAGATGGGTTCTGCTCAAGCCAATCACAAACCTCATTGGTTTCCACTGATAACAGATGTCATGTTCTTTTAACGTGATTGAAGAACAAATTTGTAAAATACATACCCTGGAAAATAAAGCATTGACCTAGATATGAATAAAATGAAGAGACTGAAAATATTAAACACACCATTTCTGCATTTATGGGATATTTTTAGTCTCTGAAATGCCACATTTCAGCTGTCTTCTGTCTGTTTCTTTTATATTCTTAGGGCATATTCATTAGTAAAACCATTACCTGATAATCCTGACACATCAGACTTAGGTAGATGCCTGGCTTTTAAAACAACCACAGTGAGCGTGTTTGTTGTAGACTGATAACAGAGAGAGATCAGTAATTCTCCACGCCCAGATGATTTCTGAGGAAATGAAAGAAAAAAAGAAATAGCACTATTTATAAGCAATTATATTGACAAACTTTAAACCAGAATTAAGAAGATTCATGAAATGTCACATAACTGTCTGCTCTGAAATGATGTAAAGGGATATAACTTACGGAGTTATGCAGTTTTACATAGCAAAAATTATTTCTCTATACTATAGTTATATAACTCTTTATGATTGGTTATCAGACTACATGAAAATAAATTAAAATACAAGATGACATGACATTAAATTCAAAGATTAGAAATGAAATCCTACATGCTGAGGAAAAAAATCTCAGTGAACAAAAAAGATCTTAAGAAAAAGATGAAAAATCCATAAAGCTATGTTGAAAGAAATAGCTAAGATAAATAAATAAATAAATAAATAAATAAATCTTCAGTTAAATCTTTTAAACAGGAAAGATTCAGTAAGTGAAATCTCATCCTTGACATTTCCTAAAGCAGTATAACATACATGAAATAAAGATGAGATAAAAGGACTTCTTTATGATTATTAGATTTGAATTTGCAGTTGTTTATTTCACAGAAAGGAGGAAGGCAAGGGAAACAAGCAAAAATAATACCTTATATACTAGAAAACCCAAGAACTTTTCAAGAAAATATCAATGACATAGTTATAGTTGTAATATAGTGATAGAATTGCAAAATAACACTATTAGTTATAGGTATGTTGTCTGGTAGACATTTATTTGATTTGGCAGTATGCTTGCTCTTTGAAAACAATCAAATTGAAAGGCAATACACATTCCACTTCCTTAGTAGAGATTAAGAGACGTGTGTGTGATGCATGTGCCTTTCTGTGGTTCAGCTGTGATGGTTGTAAATGATCTTTACATTCTGAAATGAGACAAGATGGTATGAAATATTTTTATCCCAGTGAAATCAGTATGTTTTGCCATTGCCTTCAGTAAGTCTTTGGCTTCCCCCCTCCCCCCCACCCCCACCCCCCACCCCGTCTTACTATCCTTAGTAGAGCTGCAGCCTGTGTCACAAATCTTGAGAGAGAAGGTAGTAACAGCAATGAAGTGCAAGAACATACTACTGCATATGGTCTCTAACAGGTTCCAATTTCTTAACTAAAGACTACCTGCACTCTTTAAGAATCTGCTATAAAACCCGTGTAGCTGAAGTGAAAGATTTACATTGATTTCCAAAAGCTTTAAGAAGGAATCTTGTTAAACAGAAAAAGGGAGGGAGGAGAAGGGGGATAATATCTAAATCTTTGCATTCTTTCCTTTTAAAGTAAATTAATGTGGAGTGAGGTCTCTTGACCAGATGTAAATGGGTTCACTCAAACCTGCTGGACCAGCTGAATAAGCAAGTAGAGTTTAGGACATTAGCACTTTCTTGCGATATGCTCATTGTAATGTTCTTTATTACATTTGTGTAATTGCTTCCTCATACTGCCGTTATGAAAGCATCTCAATGACTTGCATGATAAGCTTGTTTCCTTTTCTTTTCAAGATGGTAGCAGCATTACATAAGAATCATAGCTAACACTAGCACGACACTTTTAAGGTTTAAATAAAAAACATGTTACCCTAACATTTCTTTTGATGATCTCTCTGTCCATTAGCAGCCTTCCTTCTGACAGTTCAATTCCTGCGAGGGGAATGAGGATTTCTCCAATGATGTCATCTCTGGAAAACCTGTCAAAGCTCAAGATCATAAAGTGAAGTGTTAAGTCTTGAATTTGGCTATAGGGGATCCCATAAAACGTGAAGGTCTCATCGAAAGCTGGATCTAAGGTTTTTCTCAGCACTCTGGTTTTCACCTTGTGCTTTTTCTCAGGCAGGATTGTCATTTTGATGTAGGGATCAGAGGTCATTGACTGTTCATCCATTGCTGGCAGCCCACGTGCTTCTTTGATGTTCACTACAAATGCCTTTTTCTCAAAGTTGTACTCTAAGGAGAAAAAGAGAGTTCCTAGCTTGTCTTGTTTATCTTCAGATGACAGGGAAGTGATGGATTTTAAACTGTCAGGAGATAATGAATCTTTCTTTCTTTCTGCAAAGCGCTTAGGAGACAAATTTTCAACATCTGGAGAGCTCTGGATTTTGGGGGTTGCTTTGGGGAAGTTGCCATTTAGGTCTCTCTTCTCTAGGTCAAGATGGAGAGAATTCTTCGGCATCGCTGATTTGTTCTTTGTTTCGCTTTTATCATCTGCGCCAAACTTCTTCTTACTGTTGAGATTCTCAGGGTAAATATCAACCCCCTTCAGAACATGGACAAATTTATATGGAGGGGTCTTATTTGATTTGGAAGATTTACGTTGGCAGCATATCCAAGCAAAAAGGGAGACAGAGAAGACAAGGCCAAATGCACTAAAGATCCCAACCACTGTAGGAATTTCATCTGCAAATCAAATAAATATCAACAAGCACGTAAGCAGCAATGCCTTGGACTC
Source organism: Falco peregrinus (assembly GCF_023634155.1). Taxonomy (NCBI): domain Eukaryota; kingdom Metazoa; phylum Chordata; class Aves; order Falconiformes; family Falconidae; genus Falco; species Falco peregrinus. Next base: position 79,865,633 of record NC_073739.1, read on the forward strand.
TGTGTGATATTTAATAAAGTAATAATTTGGTAAAACAAGCTGATACGAGATGGTAAGAGCAGCAGGATCGACAGACTGAAAGTGCTTTGCATTGTACATATTGCTCGCCACCTGCAGGAATGAATGTGTAGTCCTGTACCAAGACACACGTTATTTTCTTAGTATTTTTCCATACACGGAGTGTTTGGGAGGAAGATACTATTTCCATCCTTATAGTAATAACTATTAGTAATTTCTCGACTATCTCATCCTTCTGCATGTAGTTTCTGAGTTTATATGTCTGTGAGTAATATCAGCTCTCAGAAGGATTCAGCTTTGAGATTATGGAGGTTTGTTGGTTAGATAACACAGATTCTGAAATAAGCGTTACTGATAGATACATCAGCTGCTTTTCACACTGTTTCCTAGAATACTTTGTACACTTAATTAACTCATTTTTTATGGTCAGATCCCATAATTGCCTGGAGGTATCTCTTGAAAGAACTGAGTTTAATTGGAGGTTATAACACTCAACAGTTTCAATGGGAATTTCAATACTTTGCAGGGGGAAGTCTATCAAGAAAATTTAGAATAATTATATACCAAGTGTCTTTTCCAGATGGATGTGACATTGGTCAGTCACATGTGGGTCCAGAATGGGAAAAAAATTTAAGCATATTGTTGATAATCACTAAGCTTTGCATTTAAGACACTGAAGCAAAGCTACGGGGAGTTTATGGGAAGGGTCACTACTTTTTAGGAGCACATAAAAAAAACCCAAACAAACATAATTCTTTTCTACCTTAATATGAATCATATAATTAAACTGAATAAAGAGAAAACTAAGCAAGTGTTACAACCTCAATTGTCATGTGGATACATTAGTTACATATAGAGTACCATTAGCCCTTCAAAGCATGCATCGAAGGGTAAATGAGCACAACTAATTGGAAATTCAATTTTGCCCATAAGTAACATTACTAAGTGAGTTTAAACCTCCCACAATGTAACAATCAGAGCTTAATCTTTATTCCTGGAACAGTGGAAGGCCAATGGAATATTAATGGAATGACATTGTTTATGCATAAAAGCAATTATGTAACAGTTCTGATTCTCTCGATTAGCAAATTGTTCTGGATGAGAAAAGCAAACCTATTCCCAGTCTATGTATTACTAAATCAGTTTCATCTAGGTAAAAGCTGGGCAGATAGATGTGCTGCCACTATACCTTTTCTTTTTAGTGGGCTGATTAAAAAAAAAAAAAAAAAAAATAATAAAAAAAAAATCCACAACAATACTGTTAGAGCAAAGTAGGACATAATGTTCCAGCACATAAAGGATCGGGTCTGGCTATTAATTTCTTCTGACGATATTCATGTCACTTTCCCTTTGCCTAAAAACTGTATTAGTCTACATACTTAATTGTAAGAACTTAATAAAATGACTGAAAATTATATACATAAACAAAAAGTATTATTTCTAAGTTAAGCACTTGGCTTTGAGTTTCAAGAATTCCCTGGGCTGCAACATTTTAAATATGCATGGTATAAAGGTAGAGAGCAAGAAGTAATTGAAAACTAATCAGAATACTTTAATAGCTTTTAAGAATAATTTGCACATTTGCAATACTTTTTCACGAGACTACAGACTTTTTATAATAATGAGTATTATGCTATACTTTAATTCTACAACTACTGAAAGCAGTGGTAGAATCAATTTAGTGTTTAATATCTTTCTTAACTAATTAGACAGGCATGATGTCACAAGTGTGGTTAGAAACATCAAGTGGGTGGAGTAGGAAAGTAGATGCAATGGTTACTAAAATGGTTTTATATCTACAACTAATTATGTTGCAACCTGAATTTCTTGCTGTTGTCATGATGTAAATGAATTAGTTAACATTCAAGGCTGTGTATTAATAGGAAACATCACCTATTGATTCTGGAATAAGCTCTTATTTCAGTTACGTGATATAAATCTGGAGTCACTTCACTTAAGCCAATGGCATGGTCCTTGAACTAAACCACTGCTAAAGCAAATATAATCTAGGCTAGAGTCAATATTTGTAAAGCAGGGTTCAGAAACATTTCTACTTACTGCTTTTCTGAGTGAAGTTATTTATGTAGCTATTTTACCAGTGCACCTATATGACTGTTTCTGAAACTTCTGGTATCGCAGTTGATCGCCCTACAGCCAGTATGTAGAAATGACAAAACTGAAAAGTTCATTGTTATTGTTGCTATTCTCAATGAATCCAGACTGATCAAGATGTAGCTGTTTAGCTGAAGACACTGAGATCCTGTATTTTCATTTTCCAAGCAATGTCCTTTACAAGACTATATTTCACTTTAACTAACGACAGACAAGTCTTTCTCTACAACAAGAAAAAAGGAATGACAATTATTCCAAAAATGGCTTAAACAAGGATTTTCTCTATAGCAGAGGATGGATTTACATCATTTATCTCTGAAGCCACGCTGCTTTAGCCAAGGCAGAGTAAACAACCCCAAACCTCTCTCATCTGAAAATGCACCTACACAAACCTCTTCACTTCTTCCAGTGCTTTACCGGGGGGAATGGATAGGGAGGAAGGGAGACAAGGTAAAGAAAGATAATTCACACAACTTTGGAGACTGAAGAGAACCGAGGGAAATCCGGTTCCTCCCAACAAGCTGCGTGCTGGGAGGCGCTGGGTGGCTCAGCAGAGGCTGCCTGCGTGCGCTGAGCCCGGGGAGGGGAGCAGCCCCCAGCCCCGCGGCGGGGAGTTGGGGCCGGGACGCGCTTACCGAACTGCTGGCGGCTGGCGGCGATCGGAGCCATGTTGGCGGCGTGCGCTGTCCGCGGTGCTGGAGCCGCTGTCCGCGGTGCTGGAGCCGCTGTCCGCGGTGCTGGAGCGGCAGTCCGCGGTGCGGGAACCGCCTCCACGGGTGCCAAGAGAGCTGCCCGGGGTGCTGAACGCTCTGCTCTGCTGTGCCCCGGCTCTCCGCTCTCGCAGCCCTCGGGCAGCAGTCTTTTCCAGCGTGGGTTTAAAAAAAAAAAAAAAACAAAAAAAAAAAAACAACAGAGAAAACAACAACAACAAAAAAACAACAACGAAACCCTGGAACACGAGCGGTGGGGAAGGTGGAGGAGGAGGCTGCGAGGGGACTGGAGGAGAGGGGGAGGGGAAGAGTCGGTCCTCCCCTTTGCACACTGATTTGCAACCCCCTTCCTGTTTTGGCTTTTCTGAGTAGCTCCGCTCCGAGACTGAAGACGTGGTTGAAACCGAAATTGACGCAATCCTGACGCTACAGGGCTGAAATCAGCACCTTTCCCACCTCCCATCCCCCCTCCCCAACCACCACACCCTCCCTCCCTGTGTCTCCCCCCCCCCCCCCCCCCCCCCCCGTTTCTGGGCATTGAACACACACTCGTCGATGATTTTAACTGCCCTGATGCAGGATATAAGCTCCCACCCTCCATCAGACACAGACAGTGAAATGCTAATGTCTGTGATTCAGTCAACTTGTCTAATACACGGGTGTGTCTGTTTTGCTAGGGTAAGATTTCTTTATTTACTTATTTATCCAGGATGAAACAGTGTGATAGAGATGCCAACTCAGATGGTCCAGACACCTTGGCTCCAATTGCAAGGCACACATTTTTCCTATGACTGACTTGATACACTTACTGGATTTGAGTCATGACAACTCCTGAGGCACTTTCTCTCTGTCCCTCCTCCTCATTCTTCCCACCAACCACCCCCACCTAAACACTCAACCCCCTTTGGAAATCCTCTTGACCTTCCTGCAGGTCTAGGAAGGAGATGAATCTACCTAGATACTTCTGGATTTTACCAAGCTTAGTCTGCCTCCCAGTCTGGACTGAGAGCATGGTGGGGAGGCAGGGGAAAGCTGGCAGGCAAGAGGAATGAGGGGGAGCAGGGAGAGAAAGCAGACCTGCCTGTAACTAGAACTGCTGTAGCGTATAATAACCCAAGCTAACTCCTGGTGTAACAGAGCTGCAAAAGCCAGCACCTGGCATCTGACTCCTCCTGGATTCAGAAAGAATCATAGCAGCCAAGTTTGGAGCCCAACTGCTAATTCTGTTGCATAAATAGGAAACAGGTGTTGTTGCTTTTCCAAATAACAAAATCCAGATGCAGGCGCAGTCTGGCATGACCCCACTCCATGGTGGGCCACTTGGAAACTGGTATGTTTTAGCCCACTTTAAAGCATGTTCTTGTTTTACAGTGAAGTCACTGAAGCTCCTTGAATTTCAGAAAAAAAAAAAAAAATAGGAAAGCCATAGAATCATGGTAAGCTAGCATCAAAACACAGCTGAATGAAGTACCTGGCTTATCCTGAGAGTAGAGACAATTTTGGTTAACACTGTTTATGCATGCCTATCTATTTCTGTTACTTCAGCAGCTTGGCCTTGGTATATGCCTGCACAACTTCCAGGAACAACCATATCCACTATGCCAGTTTTCATTATATCCCATTCCATTTAATGAAAAACAGAGAATAGTTTGCCATGAGTGTTTCTCTTACAAGTACCTGGACTACAATGAACTCAGGTATTAAAAGATTTCAGAAACTGTTGTTCAAGTCTTGTTTGTGTTTTGGCAACAGAATTTGATTTGGGATGTTTGGGTTCATGTGTTGGCACCGGTCCAAGCAAATCTGGCTCTACTTCTCTCTTCTTTCTGCCAGTCCTCCTTCCCCCCAGCCCTGCTATCCACCTCCCTTTCTCTGTCCCAAATCCAGCTTTGCTCAAAATTTGCATCCATTGAAAGTAATTACATTTGATTTTAGACCACATTCCAGGTATACAAACCTCCAGACATGACTGAAATAAAGATCCTTAAACAAATTTAGAGTTAAATGTGTTTAACTGGGATGATGGACTACTGTAAGCTGTTACTCTGTCTGGACTTTAAAAACAATAGACTGAGAATCAATATATGGTGTATCTTGGTACCACGTTTATCCTATTTGAGCTGGGATATAGTAAGCATATATATTATGTTGATACTTGTATTATTTTCAACTTTTTTTTTTAATGAAATCCAAGACAGCCTTTGTTGATATATAAAAAAATAATAAAAAAATATGGATCACATGGAAATATAATAATGATTGATTCAGGTTTTATTCCCTTTAGTTTCTCAGATGTCCCAATGATATATAAAAAAGCATTTACACATTGATTATGGTTTTCTTTTTCTTTTCTGTGATAATGCTGATTAAATGGGGAAGATATATGTCCTACTTTTTTATTATTTTTTTACTTACTTTTTATTTCCCCCTCATTTTCCAGAATTCCTAATAGTTCATGTTATATTTTAGGCAGTAGTTAAGACCTGAATGGTGCTGGGTGCTGTACAAACATATAGTAAAAAGCCCTTTCTTTCGTCTCAGTTCTGTGCATGTGCAGTTCTTTATAAGAAATATGGGAAATGTTTTACAATATCAGCTCTCTCTCTTTAGAAACTTGGAGCTGCCAAGAATGCGTCTATACATAAGCACCTGTAAATATACATCCAAATATACAAATGTATTATTTTACCTCTTTATTGCATTGGGCAGTGAAAGAGCAAATAATTGTTTTTTTACATCACTCGTGAACCTTCTATATTTGATTACATGACTCCACTTAATGGAACAGAGTGCACATCATAGAAAATACTGGAGGAGGAGGTGGAGCATTGAGTTGCTGACACATCTTGAGACAGACATAGTTTTTGCTCCCTGCGTTGTGCAAGCACCATCTAGTGTACATCTTATACTCATCAGCACCAGATGACTAGCGTATAACCATGTAGGTAGTACAACCACAAAGATACATAACCAACTCACTGCTGCTTCATTACACTTCTGTCATGTGGCCAGAGGGAAAAATCATCATGTGAACCCTGTACGTTTCTTAACCAGTTAAGTAACTATCTTTCAGTTCAGTCCCACACAACAGTAATGACTCTCCATTTTTGTGGCTATATGTTCTTCACACTTCATTTGCTTCGAAGAAAACATCCTGGATACTTCAGCAACACTTCACACAGTTTGCAACAGACTCTTCAGTAAAAACTCGGACTAGGAACTCACTGCTCAGGTAATATTCCCTTGATTTTCCCAGCAAACAAAATGATCTCGAATACTTTCAGCTCAGAGACAGAACATTAAAAGGAGCTCATTTAGATTTTACCTGCATTGAATTGAAATAGATTGATCGTCTGCAATATATCTCTGTATATGTATCACAACAAGGCCTTCTGTGGTCTGAAAGCCAGATCACTGGTGCACATGCATGCACAGAGCATCCTCCTGCTACTCCGAGCAAAGGGAGGGTGGTTGCTAAGCGACAGAGTCCATACACTTCCCAAAGCAGATAGTCCTCAAATAAGCATATGGGGCTGGAAAAGATGGTCCTCCACCTGCAAATGAACTGTAACCATTCTTCAGATCCCATAGCCTGTGTGTGAAGAAAACCTGATCCTCTCCCTTTAAAAAAGAAAAAGAAAAAAAAATTATTCTAAACAAGAAAGATCCCCCGGCCCCAAAAGTCAACCAACATTTAAAAATAAGACTTGGTGGTTTATATGTATGAGGTGAAGCTGGTGAAACAGTCCTTTTCCATCTCTCTGAAATGTTTCCCTGGAGCTTAAAATCAGAGTTTCACATTTTCAAAACTAACATCTAATTTTGAGTTCTACAGTTGCCAGGTGCCAAACTACAGATGTTAATTAATATTGTTCAACACCTATGAAAATCAAGCCCTGCAGCCATGTTTAAAAAGTAAAAACTGTATCACAGGTATCAGTCCCAGATTTTGAAAAGTGCAGAGCATTCACTGCTTCTGAAAGTCAAACAAATTCAAAAGGATCTACAAAGTATTTAGGTAGTTACACTTTGTTTAATTTCTACTTCAGTTAGCTCTGCAATTAGACAGTGGAAAGGGGCTAGCATCCCTCCCTGTCTCGTCTCTCAGCCTTTGACACTCTTTAAATGCCTAAAGGCATTTATTTGGGTGTCACATAGACTGACAAGGCTGGACTTGTCACCTGAAGACTCAGCCTACTGCCTATTTGGCCTTAGGGACTCCTTGCTCCTCCCTAGGTCATTACTGATTTCACCTTTATGCATCTTAAAGTCCAGTGCTAAGTGAAATACTTCAGCATAACCCTCAGTTTCTGCTGCAGCATGGTGTACAATTTCTGGCCTGTATTTACCAGTGCCATGTGGATACATCAGATACCACAGTGTTCCTGAAATGGCACTAGAGATACGGATTTAGAATCATCCTTTAGCTCATACATCACATCGAGGCATCTAATTTCAAGTCTACAAATCTAAAGATGAATTCTTCTCACTCTGGAGCTTGGTTGAATTGCCTCTTAACACATTTCTAGAGTCATTGAAAAGCCCTGAACTGCCATAAAGAACTAGTGGACACAAGATAGGTCCAACAGCAGACCTGTACCTGGAGCAGCAGCTGAAGGTGGGGTAGAGGTGCCTGCTAGAGTGATTAGTTTAGGTAAACTGCTTCAAATGTCATTATACAATGTCATTTAACCAACAAAATGAATCCCTTAGCTCACCTACAGATGTGTCTAATATTTTAAACATGATATTGAGTCATGCCTGAGGGATCAGCTTTAGGCTGAGCCAAATCTTTCTCTTTACTCCACTGGCTGTATTGACCAGATGCTCCTTTTCTATAGTGGGAATTTAGAACACCTATTACACATACAGACATGGAGTTTGGTACCCTAATTGAAGGGCTGCCCTCTGTTCCTAAGGTTAGGTGAGACGTCAAAAGTTACTGTTTATTTAATAATTTTTAAAAAAAAAATATTAAAAGCAAGTATTTTTCTTCTCTACAGTAACACTGTAGATCAGTGTCTTGATTACATTGTAAGATTGGGTGAAGGACATAATTTAAGTAGTTTAGGGGAGATGTTTATATTAAGGAACCATCAACCATCATTGGCTGTTTGACTGATGACAAGATTCTTCCAAGAATAAGAAATATCACTGTCCCTTCAGAATTTCAGACAGCTTGCATAGTTTTTCTAAATACACATTGACATATATTTTATTTTCATTATAAGACCTCCCTGCAGTTCGACAGGGTGGATGAAGAGAGAGAAAAAAAAAAAAGAAAAAAGGAAAAAAAAAAAAAAAAAGAGCCCTCACAGCTGCAATTAAATTTTTGCAACAAAGGCTCCAGAGTGATTTCGGTCTGTATATATTGGCATGTACAGTCTTTCCAAAGTGCCTGCAGATCAGCTTTCTGGGGGTTACAGATAGATTTATGTAATAAAGTCTCAAAAAGGAGATTTTGGTTTGGGAGGCAGCAGCTACTAATAATTCCTATGACATTTTTTACCTTTATTTCTATAATTTTAAGATACATTTTTCTAGGCAATATATTGCTTCAGGTGACAGTTTATTTCAATAACAACTAGATTCTACTGGGGTTTATGTGCTAAGGTTCATGAATGGTAGTGTCTGTGAGCTGGTGAAATTACTGTGTCTGTATATGTTTTACAGGCTCTGCAATACAGGTGAGCCAGAACCACTCTTTACGCTTTCAGCCAGGGCTATAGATACCTCAGGAGCTAAAATACTCTTTCATCTTGGTAGCCTCTGCCTGTTGAGGAAAAGACAATTTTAATTCCTCTTCAAGTATAGGCTTTGATACCAACAATGCTGAAAGTAAGAAACAGAATCAGAGCCTTGTTTATGTCAGGAGTCTTTTGCCTTTAACTTAGCATTAGCAGTTAAAGAATAACTCATGTAAATAAAAAAAAGGTACCATTAGGGAATTAGGCTGAGATTTTAGAGAATTGTTATGGTATTAGAAGGCTCAAACTAATTTTAATTTCTTACCCAATTCATTCAGACTTCGTTAGAAATCTCAGCATTAACAGACAAGCCTTTGATGGTTTTTATTTAATTAATGAATATACGGATGGAGGAACTATGCCAAAACAGGGATTTAGGTGCTTAAGCCACACCTAACTCCACTTTTATGAGCTTTAACCTAAAATTCAGACCTTGAAATTCATGCTGAACTTATGTTTAAGGCTGGGAACATCTTAAGAAATCTTAGGAAGGACATCCTGTAAAATGTTTTCTTCTCTTGCCATATTCAAGAAAACTTGCTTTGGTGTGAAAAGTCAAATACCTAGTTCATTTCTTCACCCTGATGGCCTGTTTTGTACCCATTCTCCAGACATGGCTGACGGAGCAGATAGCAGAAAAATTGATCTAGAACATCTTACTTCCTTCTAGGACACCAAAGATTAGAACATTCCACCATAAAGTCCATAACCAGGTTCAAGTCTTTACAATGTTCTTGTTTCTTGCTGGAATATACTACATATTATTCTTAAAGGAAGAAATGGACCTACTGACATTTTTCCAATGTAATGTTCTAGTGAGTCAAAAAATAAATATGCAACCTGAATGCAGTGCTCAGAGTAATCTACTAAAGATGGAGAACTACTTTCCCATCTTCCTTCCACGCACTACCTTAGTATAGTATTTATGGCAACTGAATATTACATGTGTAAGAGCTTCACTCCAGTGGGAGGTTCAATGTTTAGAAGCTCAAAGAGTGGAGAAATTCTCTGAAGCTCAGACTAAAGACTGCACTATAGAGGGATTAACTGAGGGCGGCTAATGTGTTATATATCACATTCTTTCATAGGACTGCTCTTTGTCTGGACTTCAAAGATTACAAGGTACAATTAAGCAAAGGTATTTCTGCTAACATTTGCACAGTTTAATTGTAAAAATGCTGCAACATTTACTGTTGCACATACACATGCACGGGACAAACATCAGACTTAGGAAACTGGAGTCACAGTAAATAGGAGAGGAAGGGAAGGCAAAAGATTCTGAAGGGTACTTTTCTTTGTTTTTAAGAAAATAAAAAACCTGTAAAACTCTGGATCTAGAGGTAACTACTTGATCCCAAATATTTTGCAATTAGTGGGTGTCTTCATCACACATGCAAGCTGACTGAAGTTCTTAAAGCTAACATGTCTTAATTTAAACATGCAAATTAATATTACAATGTGTGCAGCTTAGTTTTTAAAGATCAACTGCTCCCAAAATTCATTGAAAATCTGAATCCGTACTGTTACACATTGCACTCTATTCTTAGTTATGTTTCCCCAACACAGCATGTGCTCTTTGGGGAAAAGAAACTCACCAAGTAAAAAACTGAAATAGTGTCTTTAAAATCTAATATTTTTTTTAAGGGGAGGTGGAGCTTCTGGAACCACTACAGAAGTAAATGGGAATTGTAGATGAAAAATAAGTACTCCATCCAGATAAAAGCATTTATGAGAAGTGCTTTCATTTAACTAAATATGGCATTAGGAATTCAAAGCCAAATTATTTCTATGTCAGTAGAATGAAGAGTAAAGTAGCTGCTCTTAAGAGATCAGTCTGGGGCCCTTTCGTTTTGTTCCATATGAATCTGCCAAATGGTGAAGTGTTCCATTCCTTGGTGCTGTAAGAAAAGAGGTGCTTTCCCCCCTCTTATTTCTATGACTGTTTCTTCCCACTATACATCCTGTACATTGAGGCATCCAAGTGATTCACATACTAATCAGCAATAGGTAAAAATGAAGATTTACTCTTCATTACATCTGTAAAATTTTCTGAACTGCATTTTGGGTAAAATCTGAAGCGTGAACTTGGACAAATTTTATTGCAACCTAATTCAAAAGCAGAGCACAAGGAGGGAGGGAGAATGAAAGAAGGGAGGAAGAAAGGTTGTTCAGCTCTGTAGGACAGCAAGGACGAAAAAATTAATAATGTAGTGATGCAAGCACTGGTAGACAATGCAAAAGGGGAAACTACGACAACAATTCTGCTCCACTGAATTTCTGCTTAATAAGATATGCATCACTTCTCAGGAGCTGGTTTTGTTAGAGATTCTTCAGCACATGAAGAATGCTTGATACAGCTTCATGCAGATAAGTTTAAAGGAGCCAACTGTTGTAATATTAAAAAAAAAAACAAAAAAAAACAAACAAAAAAATACCCAAAAACCCCCACCCAAAAACACAAACAAACAAACAAAAACCTGAAAAAACAACCAACCCTAAACCAAATAAACAGTCCAGACCTTTTATGTTAAAGTCAAAACAATATCTGAATTGCTGAACAGGATAAACAAAGTTTTTCTGTGTCCTCTCAGATGATTTTGAAGTAAGAAGGTTATTGTCTCAGATGCAGAGAGATATTGATAGAAAAGGGGAACAATATAATATTTAATTCAATAATAAATAGAAGAACAGAAGTTTACACTTTTTTGATTTTTTTAAAAATTATTCTCAGTTTTCATAAGCCACAGACAGAAAATATCCTTCACTATTATGTTTTCAAATGATGCCCTGTACTTTACGGTGCCATCTACATTACATCTGACAGTTACTAACCTTCTGAATAGGGAGATCTGAGTTCTCCTAAACTTTGCGATGTTAAAGATGCCAGTCCAAATAATGCTTATGAATTTTCTCATTGGATTTTAAGAATTAGATGTACCCATTAGTTTACCCAGGTTCCTTGAATTGTTTTCAACTGCATTGTTAGAATGAGATCCTGTGTTCATAGAAATTAATGAGGAAAATTATTAATACCCATCTTTTAATGGAATTTAAATGGAATTTAATAGTAACTTCACAAAAGACTCTTAGGAAATCTTGCACACTTCAGCACTCAGACATATTAGAGTCAAGGTTATCTGTGTACCTGAATTTACTTGTCATGTGTATGTTTATACACCTTACAATACTATATAAAATTACATCGGTCCAAAGAATCTTTGGTTCCTTCAGACTGCTCAGTGCTCATTTAATGAGCAGTGGACCTTGATTACTGTTTGTTGTTCCATACTTAGCCCCAGGTCTGTCTTACCAAATGCTAATCAAACCTTTTTCTGGAAATAAAATTATTGATTTTCTTGGAATTTTTGCTCAAGCACAAATTATTACAGTATCCCTGCTACTTCTTTAACATTAGATATTTTCTCAATGCTCCTCTAAGATAGTCTTCCTCAAATTTTCAGGTGCAAAGGAGAGGTGTACACGGACTCAGCAAAACAACTTGTAGGTTAAGATATCTCTGTGCTGCGATATTCAAGATTTCATTGGGTTCATCACAGATGCAATGGTTAAAAAAAATCAGTCAGTATCAAAAAGGGTCAAGGTTTCAGATTATGACCTGTTTCTGAAACCAGAATCCAGATCTGAGTTTAAATACCTAGGTCATTTGCTATTAAGCTGTAGTGTACTTCCATGCCTTAAAACAATAAGCATGTTTTGGCTAACAGCAGTTTCCACCATTATCTTAGAGATATTGCAAGGTGTCCCACATACCTGTTCTTAAGGAAAAGAGTAATATTTCAGTACAATACTTACTTAAGAAAGTACAATGGACATTTGGACTATAGGTACAAAATATGATGATACATAAAGCAGTCATCAAAAGCTGTAGTAACCATATTACTCATGTATTGAGGATTATGCATTAGTACAGGTCTACCTTGGCCTTCCAGCCTGATCTTACTTGCTTGCCTCTTTTATGGAAAGTTTCACTTTCAAATTAAAGCAATGTAAGTATGTTTTCTGTCTAATTGGCCATATGTATATGACTTTGGCTTGGCGTTGTTTCCTTAAGGCAATCGATCATCTCTGTATTTCTGGAAAACAAGGTGGCATAAAATGTTTTTCTTGCAACTAATAATGGATGCCTTTCCCTTAGCTATCTTCTCTCCTCTTTCCAATGGCAATCAAGAAAAGTTTAAATGAAAAAGGCAACATGGACACGGTAAGATTCCTAATACCTACAATTGTCTAATGTACAATCGGCTTTCAAAGATGGATGAGACAAGAGTACGTACTATATGAGCCTCTACAGGAAAGTTGTGAAAAGGAGTATCCTTAGAATAATTTCAGTGTAAGTATGTGCCCAGGGACTGTTACCCCTAGTCAGCTGATCCATAGTAACAGGACAGAATGACACTATGGGAGCTCATGGGAGTGAAAAGCATGAAAGGAGCATGAGGAAGACAGAGGACTGGGACTGCGTGTACAGTTTGGTTAGATGTAGGCTGTAGTAAGAATGGGAAGGATGTAATTGCAAGTTTTAGATGAGCAGATAACTACAACGTCCTTCTGATAGTGTTGTGACTGACCTTGACAGCACTGCCACCAGTTCCAGTCCCACCACCAAACTCTTCTGGAGAGCCCTTGTTCTAAAGAATGTTTTTTTTCAAGGTCTGATTATCTATTTCACCTTGAGAAATCACTGGAAACTGAAAAGAAAAAAATATGATCAGTATCCCCAAACTCTAACTAAAGGCCCCAGTTTCACTCAGGTAGCAAGCAGTAAAAAGTAAGCACAGTTTTTCAGAACTGTCTTCCTAAACTTCAGCTTCTAAATCTCACCCAAATGTCACTTAAGGAACCCAAATTTTTTCTTAAATGCCTGCCAGAAAAATTCAGGCCATGAGTCTGCCCTAGTTCAGTGTCCTTCACTAGTCCCACAGGACCCATGTTTTCAGATTTCTCAGCATTATATAGTAGTTTATGTGTTTTTAATGCACAAGCCCTATTTACTGCAGCTCTAGTTGCCATAGCTCAGCTCCACTGCATTTCATATTTGAAGTCATATTCAGATGATTGAAGTGATGTGTCCACCATCATGTAAGAAAACCGTGGCAGATTCAGCAAGGAAATCCTCCAGGGCAGCAATCAAATTTTTTAATCCTGAAACTGTCCCAAATTTTAGTCTGATTTCCTAAGGGGACAAGCCTGATGTGATGGCATCACTTCTGTCTCGGTGACTGAGTCTTTCTGTCAGCCCTCTTTCCACAATAACTTTTGATCCGTTTGGCTAGTATCAGCCAAACCGGACAGAGGAGTAGAAATCCTAAAGATATTAAAGTACTCACAGCTGAGCTATACAAAAATACAGCCTAAAGGTTACATGTGGGTGCTAAAAAGTAACATGTTCTGCCTGGCCAATTCAGCTGCTGAGAGGCAGGTGACCAGTCACCACATTCGCAGCACTGTCTGTGGTGCCTCTTGCTTAATTAGGCAGGCCAAAAAGAAATTGGAACGTGGAGAATTGTCAGGAAGCATGGGGGGAGGAGTTAGATGGTCTTTGGCAAGTAGAAAGCATGGGGTAAAAATGAGGAAGGTCTTGTAGGGGACGAGATGAAAGTTCAGGCTTGCCTTGTTAAGGAGAACTCTTTAGTAGCTCATCATACCTTGTAACTCGTAAGACAGTAGTTCCACAATTGGTGGCCAGACAGAAGTAATAGAACAGATTTGAGATTATCAGTGATGAAACAAGCTGGATGGTAAACTCATGTGCGTTCAGATATTACAATATTCACCTGTCCAGTACCACTATGTCCTAAAGACAGGAGGAGGAAGGGAACAGATTTTGTACTTTGTTAGACATGAGGGAATTTACACCTCAAACAGGATTTGTCTCCAAGTAGATTTCTGACCACTAAGAGTATGTGCAATGTGCTTGAAATCTGCTTATCAAAGCCTTTATGGTATCTTCTCCTATGATAATTCTGGAGGTCTACAAAGGGGTGATCTCACTTTCCAACCTTTGATTAATTCTGTTTGCAAAGTCATTAATCACCAACCCACTGCAAACAAGACTTCATTAAATTCTGAGATTACATTTTCTCTCTTTCTAGTCTCCAACTTTCTTTACTATTCACCTTTCAACTTTTGACATGGAATACTACAAACAGCAGCCTGCATTATTCCATGAGCCTGATACTTATAATACATCAATTTTCTAGAATAGATAGGGAATCCATGGTACATAATCCCATCATTAATTCCCAGGGAAGGACTGAATTAAGGTGACTCAGGCAGTTTGCTAAATCCATATTCCTGCCAAATGCACAGTCTATATTAGAACACACAACTGTGAAAAGAAAATGCTTAAATTTTCATGGTTTTAACTATGAGGTTTCTGGGAACAAAACAGATTATCTTTTTCTAGCTTGCCTAATATCAGGGGGTATTTGACTTGTTTGGGCCAGAATGCTTCAACAATATATTAATATGGTCTGGCTATGTGTACAGTCCATGCACAAAGCACTATATATATGCAAATTTTTTCAGTCAACAGAATTATGGGTTTGTAAAGTTTTGAGCAGTTGTAAACAAAATCAGTAATGTCAGCTGCACTTTATAGCAGGTAAGCAAACTGTTCTCACCAATAGTATCAGCTTATCAGAAAATCTGGCTTTTTTTTTTTTTTTTTTTTTTTTTGCATGGCAGAACTGTTGCAAAGTAAAGAGTACTAGGCTGGGTTTGTCATTAGATATTTTTTCTTTTTTAGTTTTTTGGGGGTTTGTTTTTTTTTAGTTTTTTTAGCTTAAAGACAATATATAGTGCTTTATGTTTGCATATTTAAAGTCATTCATAAAGATTATTGTGGCTCTGTTAGGATTTTAGCCATATTTAATCACATTTTTGCTTGTTCCTTCTCTTGAACTGTCTATTGAAAGAAAAGTGTCTACAATACAGCTAAATACAATACAACAGCTAATTGAAGATTTCTATTTTAATTAACTGTGTCATGGCACATGCTACACTTTGGGCACACTTTGTCCCAAATATTTCACGAACATTAATGTTTATGGGACTCTAGAAGCAACAGATGAACTGGAAGTAACATGTGCCAGTCAGTCAGCTCGCTTTAAAATAAATGTCATTTGCGATATCCAAGAAATCTGAGACATTCCGTTGGGCTTATCAGTATGACAGGACTTAGGAGAGACCTGTAGCCTTTTCGAGTGCTGCTGGAGGCACGTACACAAAATCCTGGTGTATTTAAAATGACAAATTACATTAGACAATTATGTTTAAGTACCCATACCATGTTAAGCAATAACATTAAATTATCTCATATACTAAGAAACAACAGCTCCTTTCAGAAATTTAGTTAACTGTAGAAACAACTGCGGATTTGCATTTGTCATCTTGGGAACTGAACTATTTTTTTGGAAAACAGGGTTTTCCCTTCTGATAAAAAAAAAACTATGGCAGACACCCTATAATGATGGGGAGTGTAAGTTAAGGAAGAGAACTTTAAATGATATAATTTTTATAAGGATTTTTTTGCCAATGTCTCAGAATGAAAGTCACCTACTAATCTCCCCCCCACAGGGTGCAATGGTGAAATCTCTATAAAATGCCATGACATATGCTATGCTTTGGGCACATGATTGCTCCAAATATTTTGTGAACGTTGACACTTATGGGACTGGGACTCTACTAGCATTGGATAAACTAGTTTTGCAAACTGTTTTATGAAAGGAATGGGTCTTTCAAAGTTTAACTGAACTCATTGTCTTTCAAAAACCTTTGTCCAACAGACTCTCTGATTTGTATCTTCCTGGAGCTGTTCAGTGGAAACTTAACAAAGGAAAGAAATTGGATTAATACAACTGTGAGTAGGACTCACTTTTAGCTGCAGATTTTGAATTAAAATCTGCCTTGGATATTAACTTGTATCTCAAATCCACACTAGCCAAGGGGTACCTGAGTGGTTTGAACTTCTCTCATTCCAAGCAAAGGTCACAGAAGACAACTCAAGGGATTCTGGAAACAGAGGACAAGAGTCCAAAAGTTCTAGGAGAAGCAGCTGAAGAATGTCTGGACAGTGGCACCAGACTCCAGAGAATCTAGACTTTGCAAACTTGATATTAGAGGTCATATTGCAGTAACCTCTCTGGTTATAGTGGAAAAAGTGAATAACTAGAGGTGGTTCATCATCATACCTCTGTATGAAAGTCTGCCAAGCCTTTCTGCAGGACAGTAGTATGAGTAATAGCAATCATCATAAGAAAGTATGTCATCAAATTGTACAGCCTGCCAAAGGGTAAACGTGGGCAGTTTCAAAGAGTGTCATATTTTTTTCTCCAGACATACTGCAGACTGTATTCTATTAAAGAGAGTAAGAATCACCTTGGGGACATAGTTTTGGAAAAGACCATGCCTGTCACAGACTGATTAACAAGTGCAAGCTTCACTTGCATTTAAACTTGACTTTTCAAGGGGCTGTCACACAAACCTGGCTCTACCACATTGTCTGCATTTGTTGTTTTCCAAATGGATGGAAATGATTTTGTGTTTTCTGCGAGTCAACTGGGAGATGCCATCTCTTCACACAATGTGCAACATAATGTAACTTACATAAATAAATATAAGCAGCTTTCTGCTAGCCATCTGAAATTAAAATGTTCCTTCTATTTACCAGGAATCTTCTTATTTGTACTGGGTATCCATTGATATTTATGGAATCAATATGTAATTTAGTATCAGTATATTTAATCATAATCAGCCTGAGTGCAGTGTTTAGCTGAACATATAAAATGTACTATAATGACTTTAAAATGTTTAATTTAAGAATCTCTGCCTCTGTGCATATGAATCAGAGACCTGTGTTTAATTATTGATACCAATTAGTGCACAGAAGCAGACAAACAGCATCTGGTGGCAGGAATAATTTCACAGCCTAGCCTTTATTTCAGAGTCTCCTTTGGAACCAAAGCAATGCTTCACTGACTGATTCTTTGCAATGTACGAATTCAGGTTTTGGTTTCTAAACAACCCTTTGGAAGTTGTCTGTCATTTTATAAGTCCTGATAGGTTTATATATCTGTGCGCGGAACAGATGCTGCACAGGGGTATTGTTGGTCAGCTGTTTTCTTAATGTAATCAAAATCAGGAAATTATTCCTAAGTACTTCTCTTTTTTCATAGATTCTCTGCCTCATGAATGCTAAAATTTTAGTTATATATTGGTATTCAAGCCTCAAAGTCAGGGAATTAAAGGAGAAAGCTATTCTGGTAAATGCCAAATATGAACTTTGAAGTGAAACTTGCCAAATACTACAAAGTTACATATATTTTTTAAGACAGAAGTGTTTCATTCCGTACTTACTGAAACCAAAGACCATCTCCAAATGAAGCACTTGCATCATAATTAAATTTCCTATGATTCACAGGATTACCTTGCCTCTCACCAGTGAATAAGCTGAAAAGTTGTTTTTTTTTTTTGCCATGAAACCAGAAAGTTTCAAATCATTAAATATGGATATTATTAAACTATATTGGCTAGAAAGTAATAAATTAAAGGGGTGGTTATCAAATTTTTGTGAGGGTTTGTCAGTCCTCAGAATATTCTTACGGAGGCATAGACCCCTTGACAGTGCATAGCTTCTTGACAAAATGTTTGCTGTTCTTGCCGTTTTTTGAGCAGCTCTTAGCTGGAGACCTCGAGGATTCATGGACCAGAGGTCAAAAAAGTCCTTAGAACCAAGATAATAAATTATGTACTTTTCTACACATTCCAAGAAATTGTGTTGTGTTTGGCTAAGATGCAGTTATTTTCCCCATAGCAGCCCTCATGGTGCTGTGGTTTATATTGGTACCTAGACAAAAGTTGATGACACACCAGTGTTTCAGCTACTGCTGAGCACGCCTGCACAGCACCAGGGCTGTCCCTCTGATCCCCCTCACCAGCAGGCTGGGGGTGGGCAAGGTCTTGGGAGGGGACACAGCCAGGGCAGATGGACCAGAGTGACCAACGGGATATTACATACTATATGATGTCTGTTCAGAATTAAAATCAAAGAGAGAGGAGGAAAGGGCAGTGATTGTTATTTATGATATTTGTTTTCCAGAGCGACTGCTGTGCATACTGAAGCCCGGATTCCCGGGAAGTGGCCAAACATCACCTCCTGATGGGAAGTAGAGAATAAATTTGCAGTGTTCCTTTGCTTCCATGTGCAGCCTTTGGTTGTGCTTTATTAAATTGCCTTTGTCTTGACCCACAAGGTTTCTTCCATCTTATTTCTCTACCCCTGTTCTGCTGAGAAGAGGAGTGATAGAGTAGCTTGGCAAGCACCTGGTGTCCAAAGTCAACCCACCATAGAAGTACTTTATAAAAATCTGCTGCCTTTCAAGGACAGTCTACCTTCTAACCCTAATGAGTCTGCATTATACAGAAATACTCATCATATAAGAAATTTCATCACAGAAGAATTATCCTGAGAGTCTAGACAAGGGTTTGAAGAGGGTGTTAAAATTAGACAAAATCCAGGGATAAAGCTGAGACCTGGGTATGTCTTCTCTTTCAAACACACTGGGACATACCACCAGCAATGCTGGTTTCACTAATCGTCCTTCTTAATCTCCCTTAACGCTGGCTCAGAGGTCAGGCTTTGAGAAGCTGTTATTCTATATTATTTTGCTTAGTAGGAAATCAGGTAGAAAGGAAATGCAGAGACTTATTTTTCTGTAGGTGTACAGAGAAACCAAAGAACAGCATAGGATTATTTCCACTGGAAAATAACATGGAAACAGGTAAGGAATCATGACTCACAGACTGGCACTAACTTGCAGTCAGAGCTAAGAAAATATAACAGTTTGATATGAAATGTGTACTGTTCCTGCTGAATCAAAGTGCTTGATTTTTATTGCTGTTCTGCTTTTCCAAAGGAAATACAAATGAAGCAACTGTTCTCAATCTGAGCATGCTGTTTTCTACTCCTGTGGGGGAATGGAGAGAGAAACTGCAGTAACCCTTGCAGCATCACTCAGAAGATCATGCAATCTAAAGGGCCCATCTATGTGATGGCACCCCCATCAGTCGTGGGGTTCTTCTCCCTGTAGGAGGGAAACCATTCTCAGTGTCACTGTGCATCGAGTAGCCGCCGCAAAACTGAGGTCTCCTGAGCTTCTGTACACGGTATAAACAAGAACTAGGTTTGTCTCATATTTTAATGACTCACAGGAGGAGGAAAGGAAGGAAAGGGCCACCCTTCAGTCAAGATAAAGATACGGAGCTCTTCTAATTTTGGTGGTAAAGCAGTGCTGTGACAAATAAGGATGTTGTCCAGGAAAATTGATAAGTGGGTGTCTTCAGGATGTTAAAGATACCTAGACTTTGGAAAGAAGCTAAAGAAGTGATGGCAGACAGATGAATGTTTGAGAAAAGATACTTTTCTTCGATATTTAATAAAAAAAGCTGCATACCCTAAACTCATATCTACCAAATAATGCTACTTCTCTAAAATTTAAGACATCTTTCTAAATGAG
This sequence comes from Falco peregrinus, assembly GCF_023634155.1. Lineage (NCBI taxonomy): Eukaryota > Metazoa > Chordata > Aves > Falconiformes > Falconidae > Falco > Falco peregrinus. The sequence continues at coordinate 79,885,757 of NC_073739.1, forward strand.
CAATCCTGTGCTTCACACTGCTCTCTGGTGTGTGTGCGTGCGATGGCTGGAAGGAGCATAGAAGGGTTATTTCACATTAATAGCTTAAGCATGGATGTTGTGCTGATATTTCTGGGTTGAGAGGACAGAAAGAAAAGTTATGCCTGACCACACATGAAAGATGGAGAAATGTACACTGGGAAATGTAGTTTGTGCAACTCTTCTTTTGTTTTAAAGGTGTAGGACAGCTGACTTTCCCATATTCTGCATATTTTACAGTTTATGCCATTTTTAAAGAAATGTATCAAAGAATGTCTAACACATTAAAAAAGGAACCCAACTTTCTTAGTCAACAAGTTAGCAGAACTTTGGGTTCTTTCCTGAAAGATATCATTAGGGAATGATCACATTGTGCTATTCCTGCAGTGGTATGAATAAGCTACTGGATCCCTTATGTAACATTCCCTGAATATAACTTAACATATTTTTTAAGCAGTGAATCAACATTTGAATCTGTACTCAGGCTGCTGCCACATAAGAAGGTTCTGAGTAAATATTTTTTTCTAGAGTAGGTAGGTTATTTTCTGAATGCTGCTAAATGCCTTGATTTGGAAAATGCACTTTCCAGAAGTAGCCCATAATAAAATGATATATATATAGTCACAATAACACACTTTATTGGAAGTGCTCTTTTATTTAATAATCCTTCTGGTCCCAATAACAATTTTCACTATGGTTATTTTACACTGCTTTAAACGGTGAAAACTAGCTCCTTCTACTATTAGGATATAAGCAAACAGTGTATTTTAGGTTAAAAAAATTCCAGCCAGCCAGCATGCATGTTCCCAGGGATGGCTTTTTACGTTAAGCTGTAACACAGCAGATGTAAATTAGGTGTACTTAAGGTTTTATTCTCTGCTCATGAGTTTTCCTTATATAGTCAACTTGTTCATCAAAAACTTTCCCTTTGCTTTTTGAGTTCATGAATATGACACTTTCTGTACCTACAAGTTCAACAGTTGTACTTCTTGGGATCTTCAAACCCACTTGAAAGGCAGCCTTGGCCCAAGCTCTTACTCTCCGTTGCTTGGAGAGTCTAATGATCTGTGATGTACCATTGGAGTTTTGGAACTCCCCTGGGAAGTTCTAGATACTCTCCCCATCTAGCTTCATTCTATACTTCATGTACATTCATGTAAGAATGTACTTCATTCTTATGTTACTGAAGATCCCAAAAAATGAAAGGGAAGTGATGCTGGAAAGCTTCCCTGACTTTCTATGATCCTTGACATGTAATCTATCTCTTCCATGACTAATTAGTCTTACCCATTCTACTTTCTCCTACTTGACACCTTTACAGTCTTCTCTCCATTCACATTCATTTCTATTAGTGTCATTCCTGTAAACACAAATACCTTAGTGTAGCCTTAACCGCCTCTCTTCCACTTTGTTGAATCAATCTGTTGTACACAATTTTTTGTTGTTTTTCTTTCCTTAATTCTACGTTTCTCTCCAGTTGTATTTTCCAGAAATAAAATGCAGAATGGATTTTAGCAAGGCAAGTGATTTTGCTCTCTGATAACTTTTTTTCCTCAAAAATCTGTGAAATACCTTAAGCTGAAACATGTGCTGCCTGCATGTGGTAAAGGCTAAATCACATGTCTTCTTATTAAACTACTGGGAATGCAGCAAACTGACTGATTAGACTTTCTTCTTCTTCCCACTCAAAGTAATAATAGGCCATTAGCCATAATATTTTTTAAAATATATTTCCAAACTGTCCCTGTGAAGGACCGTACAAACTGGGGTGCATTGAGAAAGAGGCAGACAGAGCCACTAGGCTGTTAAAAAGAGTAAAACCATCAGAATTTATTAACTACTTGTTATACACACACAAACACATATTAAAATCCTATATTATGTATATTCATGTACATGCACATATTCATATGTATAAATGTGTAGAAAATATTTATGTATATACTATACAGTATATGCATTTCTCTTTGGGGAAGACTTTAAGGAGACCTTATGCTAAATTCTTAACTCTTCTGGCATCACTACCAAAGAAAACAAGTTTTAAGACAATCCTGTCAGTCATCCAGACTGTAAAATACCTCCAAAGGTTCACAGAAGACAGAAGTTCTTCAGCCCAACTATAGGAAGTCTAGTTCTCCACTGTGCTACTATATAAAATTAATCACAAACCACTGCTTTTGCCATAGTGACATTGCCAGTATTGAAAAAGGGACTTTTAAAAGGAAGACTGAAAGCAAAGGGCTCTCCACATCCATCTGTAGTTCCAGAGGTTCACAGAAGTGTGAAGTGGTCAATTCATCTCCATGAAATGTTCCCAGCTGAATGAGAAAACAGCATGGAGATGAATTTAGTCTGAAGCAGCAGCCTTTAAATGTTTGAACTGCTTCAGTCACCTGAGCTGCTTCTATTATTGCTGCCTCAGAAGCACCAATGCTTCCGTTCCTGTGATGTGCACCTGGCACATGCCCTCTTCACTCTGTCCCTGTCTGAATGTGGGAGTCTTGACAGATGAATTTTCATTCCAGAGGACTGGGATTTCTCCTCCACCTGGAAAATAGTATATGGAGAAAACAAGAGGACTTAGATACCTTTTAGAGGTGAAAGATGCCCCAAAGCCAGTTGGAATTTGGTACTGCGGTGGAGTAGGGAAACTAGGGGAAGTAGATGCCTTCGAGAAGGGAGAAACTCATAGTTCATGGAAGAGTTGAAACAAACGAGGATCATGCATACAGCAACAGATTCATATTAATGCCCCCAAAATGCTTAGAGTTCACTATCACACTTCACCTCTTTTTCCTCTTCCTATCCCTGCTCTTTCCTCCAATCTGAGACTGCAAATCCTTTTGTTTCTCCAAAATCCTTTGTTCCTTTATCTCCTGCTGCCCCAGCACACTTCCCTAGCAATATGCTGAGTTCCTGCAGAACTATCTGCACATCTCATAATATATTCCCACCACAGACGCACACTACTCAGAAGCAGTCACCCAAATAAATAATTCTTCTAGCATTTATGCTAGAAGTAGACACTGAAATTATCACCCATGAGCATACAGCAATAAAAAGTGTCCAAACCAGGTCCCCTTATGCCAGAAATGTCAAATCAAAACTGAGTGATTCTTAGCCAGAAATTCTAGTTTTGGAAACTTCATTCTGTTCAATATATTAAAAGTCATAGACAAACATACTAAACCCACAGATTTTCTTTTAAACAGTATTTCCAAGGTTCCCTCCAGAACTGAATGCTTGTTTCTACACTCTGGCATGGTTAAAGGTTCAGTATGTAAAACAATCAGAGCACTGTTTTAAGCTCCAAGGTAGTCAGAAAAAATCTTACAATTTGCTAAAATAAGAAAAAAATGCTATATTCATAGAGGGGAGCACTATCTTAGGAACCTCTTGCTCAGGTAACAGCAAATCTGATCCACAAGTCATCCTTTACTGCCACAAAGGAACATAAAATTTCAGAAATGTATGAGCAGTCTTTTCTATTGTAAAGATCAGAAAAAAGAACACCTTTAAAAATAGCTTTTCAGCTTTTGAGCCTCAGCCCCAGCAAGGTTAGTTTACATCAGTATCATCTCTTGTTTGGAGATATCCAAGACTGGGAACAAAGGCAGAGAAGTTAAGGAGGGAGGGCAAGCGCATCTACTTTGGGACACTGGATTTCAAAAGAAATGTCAAACAGTTGAAGGAAGTTAAGAGGAAAACAAATACCATTTCCAAAAACATTTTCTAGGAGGAAAGACTGTACAGTTTGCAGCTGTTTTGCTGGAAGTGTAACAGCAGAAAGAGCTTATAACAATCTTCAAATATGTAGAGTGAGCTACAAAAATTAAAGAAATTATTTATTCATGGTGTCAGAAATCATAATAATGTAATATTTCTGAAACCTTGGCAAAGATAATCTAGAAGTTAGTGATACCTTCCTCACTAGAGACCTCTGAAAATAGATTACACAAAAAACAACTCGGAAAAACACATATACTAATAATCTTGCTTGTGTAGAAAAATGATTAACTAGATAATAAATTAAGTTGTGCTCCTGCTCTGCTTTAAGTACGTAAAGCAAAGATGGAAAAGTAACCATCACAGTCAAGTGAAAGACTGCACAATAGCAGAAAGGAAAAGGATGCTCAAAATATGTACAGTTAATCCATTTGCCATTTAAATTCACAAAGTAGGAACAAGAATAAAGTAATGACTGGAATGTAGCAAGAGGGGAAATTTTGGGAACTGCTATTACATGCACTGCTGTTTGTGTTCCAAAAAAGTAAAAAAGCATGTACTACATGCAGTTACTGGAGCAAAGAAATGATAGCTGCAGCATAATCTTGGTAGATCCAGAAATTCTCCATGTGCACCTCTTGCAAAGCAAGCTGCCAGTCACTCCGCAGTTTTCCTGTGCTCCATGGGGCCAACACCCCTTTCCACTCCACTTGAACTGTGTTGCCAACCACATTACCAACAAAACTGTCAAGCAGCAATATGTGAATGGCAAAATTTAAAAAACGTTGTGCTGTTCCTGAGATCCTATTTTTATCTCTTGTGCTTTGAAAGGTGTTCTTGTACACCAGTTGAAAATCTACTACTGCTGAGTTTTTCATTTGATACTGACAATCAGTACCTGAATACCCTCAACAAGATTGAGCAGAAAGAAGTAATTGTGGAGTCTTTTCAGCTTTCAGACAGAATATGAGAACATACTTCAGGAAGATTAACCTCTAGAGAGAAAGCTGAATGTAGGAGTAGGCTTAACTCGAAAACAGAGTTAATGGGGAACAGCTATTACAGACAATACATTGTAGTGGTGCTGGTCACCTTGTAGTTAGGTGGAGGATTCAGTCATCTTGTCTGTATTTGGACCAATTATAAGGACATTGGCTTTGAAATACAGAGCTAAAAGTAGCCCCAGTGTATTCACTGAAGGAGAACATACCAAATGCAAGGGGGAAAAGGGCAACTGCAATCAGTAAAGAAAGATCAGTGGTAAAGTCAAGGGAATAAAGTGATAACTACACTGAGAATCGGCATTAACCAAAAATGGAACTCTCAGAATACAAATACCCTGTACACAAAACCAACTGTCCTGGGGTAGATGGATCTGTCTCTCAGAGTAGTAGAAGTATGGTTCCAGATTTGAGACCCTTTCCTCTTATAATCACAGCATAATGTCCTGTGAAAGCTTTTACACTTCCTGTGAAAAAGTTTTGCTTGAAAACATCTGGTTGAGAGTTCTGACTGCAAGCTCCAGGTTACACTACATACCTACAGAGACCAGTCTCAAAACCTTATTAAATTAACCTTGAGCCATCTGTTTAACTAGTGTGGAAGTGTGGGGAGAACTCTGAGCAGCAGTAAAAGGCCAGAGGACAAAATAAGGATGGAACGTAAGGGACCAAGAAGTATGAGGTTTAGACAGTTGGTTTGAAAGCAGCATTTTTGGTAGTCATGGATGTGTTTAGGCATGGGTGTTAGTACCATTTGGTCCAGAAAGGCACTAGAGTCTAAAAAAAGTTGCTGAAGCTAAAGGATTCATCCAATTTTGGCATCTGAAGCTTAGTCTAAGCCACCTGTTTAGTCCCTAGAGAAATACTTCTAGCAGGTGTATCACACTGTTGGAGACCCTAGAAATGAACACCTTGCCCTCTGTAAGAATTTTTTTTTTATCTGTCTACTGTTCTGGGAACTCAAATAATGATTAATTTACATTAAGCATCTTCTTTTTAGACAGCTTAAATTAAATGAGAAAAATCACACATAAGCAACTTTATCATTACCAGAAAATAATTCTGTGCCTAACCAGGGATCAACATTGAGATGCCTGAAGACCCTGGGTCAAGTCCTCACTGTTTATTTTGGCAACTAGATCATCATCCAGTTTTAACCCCAGATAATTTAAAAAAAAAAAAAAAAAAAAGGTCTGTTATAGTCTACATTCAAAATTCAATTTCTTAGCTGCTTAAATAACAAGCAGACTTGAAAAGTGTAACAGCAATAGCAAAGAGAGAGCAGAAGAGGTGACTGAAATGTCTAATACAGATATCCTGTTATAAAGTCTCTCCTCAGTCATGGAAAAAAAGGTCTTTTGCTAAAAAGGTCTTTTACCATAAGAAGAAAGACAGAAGGGTTTTCACTTCATTCAAAACTATGGAATGGTTCTCCAAGGAGCTGTATTAGTCGTTAGTCAGGATGCAGCTTCATAATACTCTTGCTAAAGCATCACTACTTTAAAAGGATTATTTCAGATCCCAAAATATGATTTTTTATATGAAAAATGGTATTTTTTTCTCCCTGATATTTTCATATATATAGATACAGCTAATATAAAATACCCAACAATCATTCCAATTGGTACATTTGTGCACAAGAGTGAATAGCAAAGAGACTGATGGCTTAGGGGCATTGGAAAAGCGATTGCCAAAACGAGTATCCATAAAGTTATACCCTTGGCTACACTGGGATTTCAACTAAATGTTAGTTTTATAAGGTCATTTTTATATCTAGATGCCTAAAATGTAGCTGAAGTATTAACTCTTTTGTAGATGTACTTTTAATCCTAAGTAAGCAATAAACACACACAGATTTTTGAATCTCATTTTGTATCTGTATTGAACAAAAAAAAATTATATATCTAATTTTCAGAAGAGATCTCTAACTTCAGGTGATGGCACAGACACTCAGTGTCAAAAGCAATTTGTGTCTGTGTACATTTCTGAGTGCCACACACAAAATATCTGGGGTTTGGAAACTTGGAGACCTATACCATAGATACAAATGAAATTTAAATTATTGAAGTCCTCTTCTCTGAAAGGGAGGAAACAAAACTCCATAGAGCTACTAAATTATAAAAGACCCCCTCCCTGCACGCACACCCTGGCACAAGCACACCTTTAATATATGTACCTCTTATAATATCCAGACATTTAGAAAAAACTTCATTAGTCCAAAACAGCAGGTGCTAAATCAGGCAGCTTTGCAATGAAGCTATGCAGGGAAAGTAGAAATAGTTTACAAGGGACACAGACTATCACCTTTTGCAACACTGGCATTACCATTTAAATGGTCCTTGACAAGGATCTTATTTTGCTCTATTTTACATTCATGCTTAGCAAACAAATGTTGAACATTCATTAAGCAAACCTGCTACAGCAAATGAAAAAGTGACTTCAAGAATGTTATCACACTCTATGTTCTGAGTGTGATAAATAATTAAAAACCTGTTGGCACACTGGTGTGTATTTTTATGTTTTATGTATGTATAAGACTCCATATCAGCAGCGGGCAGGGAAACTATCTTTTTCTACAAGAGCCTATCACTCTTGGATTTGGAAACCAAATTCTGGAGTCTTCTTTGCAGTTAATCAGCATTGTTCTATTGAAATTGGTGGAGCTGATTTATACCATTGGAATAAATGTTTCTAACTATTTACTTCCAAAAGAAAACAAGCAATGACTTTTAATTGAACTGAATAATTTTACATATGATTGAGAAATACACACCTATTTAATTTTTGTTTTAAATGTATATGTCTTTTCACAAGTACAGTAAGAAGATTAAAAAAAAGTACAGCAAGCTTCAAACCAGAAAAAATTATCACGTTTTGCATTAGGCAATGCTAAAATGACATTTGTGTTACTGTAGATGGTTCATAGAAATAGTATGAAAAGGAAATAAAACATCCACAGAAAGCTTTTGCAATCAACTAACGGTTTTCCCACATTCCTCAGTCAGAAAGACAATGCAGGTGCATAAACCCAAATATACACAATAGGAAAATTGTTAGAACTACCCTAAAAATCTTTAAGAATTTTCTTAAGTATGATATCAGTTAGTAAGTATACAGTATTCTAAATTGAAAAAAAATATTGTTTTTCCATTTGGAAATGTCAGTGAAAAACTATTTTTTCCTCTGATTTAGGCGATTAGATGAAATTGTCTCAATTTCACAAATTGTTTCAGTTAATTTGAATGAACATGTTGATAAGATATGTTTTGACTGATAAACAAGAAAGACACAGCTTTACTTACAAATTAACTCTCATTTAAATCCTATAGAGACTTCAGCTCCTAAATCATTTGTGTTCTTCTGAAACTTGTGTCCTCTCAAGATAGTAATGTATTTTCATTTTAATGATGTACAGATTTCCTTTGTACTATTAACCACTTACTCTCAGGGACTGGGTGGTGTATAAGCCTTCGCACTAGCTTTCTCTAGCTTGCAGTTAAAGAAGAAAAGCCAGTTGCCCGGTTGTTGGCAATGTAATTATTAGAAGCCAGAGGGCAAGTTTTTCACAGTGGAACAATCCAGGGAACAGTTGGGTTGGTTGGATATGTTGTTTACTTGGCTGCTTTATTCTTTCCTCTTATTCAGTAGAGGGCTGTACAGCCATTCTTTGTCTGTATAGACTGCTCTTTTTTGGTTTTAAATCATATATTGGCAGACTTAAAACTTTACTTTCTGTCTAAAATTTATATGAAGGTAAGTTCTGTGGCACTTAAAAAGCATCATATATAAATGTTATATATATTATATATATATATATATATATATAAAATGCATATATATTGTTCAAGTGTGTACGTAGTTACAGCAATAAGTATATTTTAAACAATCTTTTAAAAATCTTTTTTGCTTGCTTTTACACTTGAATAGTCAGAGGATTTGAGTTACAGGGAGTCTCGAATTTTACATGGAGGAGCCTAAATTTAAACTGAATTGAACTAAATTTACGTTTCTGTACCAGGGAAAGGCATCGATTCTGCTTTTCAAATGCTATGTCTTAACTTAGCCTTGGCAAACAGCCATAAGCCCACCCAGGTGCTGGCTGTGATGGGGCAGCGGTGGCAGGGGGAATAGAATAAGAAAGCTCATGGTTCAAGGAAAAGACAGGGAGACTATCACTTACTGTCAAAGGCAAAACACTCAGGGAAAATTAATTTAATTTCTTGCCAATTAAAATAGATCTGGGTAGGGTAAAACCTCAACTTCTTCCCACAGAGGCCACCTGAATATTGGGGACACAATACAGACAGCTAAACAGAAACAGGCAAAAAAACCCAAAAAAATCTGAGAGGGCACAGACTGTTGTATTATTCAAAATCACCAGAAGGCACCATTACAGTTAATCTGACAGTCTGTTGGAGTGTATGAATAGGCAGTTAGATCTGGAATAAATATTGGTTTGTTGTGCAGTTCTTCTTTACAGGCAATGAATATCACCAGAAAAGTCTGTTTTGTCCAAGCCTGTCTTTGACAGAATCATGTATTAGATGCAAAGCTGCTGCCTGCAGGTTAATATGCAGGCAAAACAAATAAACTAATTGCATATTGTCAGATCATGGCAATATGAAAGGTTTGGGAAATGTAGAAGCAGGCTAAGAAAAATGGGTAGGTGACCAAAACTATGGGGTTTGCTGGAGTTCAGGTTCTTAGGTAAACTAGAAAATATGAACTCTCCCCAACCCTGAAGGTATTCAAGCAGCTTTTCAAATTGCCTTTCAAGGACGCTCAAATTAAACAGGGAGAAAGAAAAACACCCTCTGTGTTGGATAAAGGGTATAAAAATATGTAAACCTCAGGATTACAGTCTCTGTAAGAGTCAGAAGAAGAGGGGTTAGGGGCTCACGCAGGTCTTGTTAGCATTACCTGAAAATGCTAAACATTTTTTAAGACTCTGAAGCCCCACAGATACCAAGTAAGGGCAGTACCTCTGACAGAGACTTGAGTGACAGATGAGATACTTTCTAATTTTTCCATTTTAATGCCTGTTTTTCCAGATCAATGGTTCTGCACCAATGGATCTACCGGTGAAAATCCCTGTGTTTATGCTCCAGTCACATAAATATATAACAATAAAAATTGTTACCACACCACCGAGGTTTCAGCCTTCACCAGTTAGTACATTTCCTGCCAGTGCTCAAGTACCATTTGCAAGATAGAAATGGACTAGTTGCCATGAATGAGGCATTTATTTGGGGGAATAAGGCATTTGGAAATGAGACTTTAGCCATATGAATGCTATCTGTGCCCCTTCATAAAGTCCTTAGCTCATTTTATTTCCCAGTATTGACACAGTTAATGGGCAAGGACATCAGAACAAACGCCAACAGCAGCAGAAGATGTTATGGGGAAGAATCTAACCCATTTCTCACTCAACTTTATGTTTAAACACATAACTGACACAATTGAGGAACCTTATATGTTTATCTATAAGATACCATAATTCCATTAAGAGTTAAACAATTCACCATTTACAGCAGCCTGAAGTGAGCAGTGAGGGGGAAGCTTACTGTGCTGATTGTAACCATTCTACAATGTTAGAATACTGTGTGAAACCTGGTTAGTGATCTAATCCATACTAAAAAAACTTCAATATTATTATTTTTTTTTTAAATATAGGTTATTGTTCTGGTAATGCTGAAGTAATTCCTACCCTCAAAAATTGTGGTTGTCACATGAGTAGCGATCTTAGGTGGATAAAGATAATTCTCACCTTTAACTATGATGAAGACTGAGAACTTATTTCTACTACACGCACCAAAATCAAAATGCTTGTTGAGTTTTTATAGCAAGGGGAACAGAGATAATACTCCAGATCCCAAGATTTTTTCCTCCCGCAGAAAGAGTGTCTAGAAAAGTTGACAAATGACTCTGTTTGCCCAGATATGACTCACACTTCAAATTGTTATACTGCTCGTTATTACTGCAGACTATATACTATTAATGTTACATCTTATGAGTGCATTTCCTATCCTCTGGAGGAAATGAAAAAAAAAAAAAAAAGAAAAAAAGAAAAAAAAAAGGAGTTGGGTTGTACACAAGAAGTGTATAGATAGAGACTTTCTGAGGATAAGAATTTGTGTTCAAGACAGACAGGAGAATATTTGTGTAGCACCTCTCAGACCTCAGTGCTTAGCTGGTCAGGTCACATCTGGATCTTGAAAGGCTGTATCATATGTTTGTGGCGTAATACAACTTGCCTCTGTTTTGGGGAACTGCAATCTGAGCACACCAGCAGATCAACACAATTGGAGTATTAAAACACACAAATAAATACACATAAGAATGCTTGAGAAAAGGATGGGAGACAAAGTAGTAGAAAATGGGAGGGTGGACTGTGAAGAGACAAACGCTGTGTCAGAGGGGGAGGAACATCATAGCATGTGGAGGAGAATAGGTACAAGGATGTGAGAAGCAAGGTTGAACTCTGGGATCCGCATTTGCATGTGCATGACAGATTCAGTGAAAAGAGAATTTGGCAGCACTTTCTGGATCACATTCTTTCCTCTGCTCAGTGTGTTTGAATCTAGAGTGAATAGCACTGCTCTTTAGAGATCTGAATTACTGTATCTACTACCCTGGTGAGCCAAGATCCTTTTGAAATAAGAAGACTAAACTTTCCTCCTTGTACTCATATAAACCAGCAGTTTAAACTGAAATCTTAAAAAATAAGAGCTTCCGGAAAAATCTCTTTCTAAGTGAGATGAGAAAACCAGAGAAATAAAGGTTCTCACATTTACATCTGATTCCTACCTTAGGATGTCTCGCAAGAAGTCTTGTCTCAAACACTTGGCTCCCCTGCGCTCCAGGGCAGCAAGTCCATGCATCAGATGCAGATGCTGAGCCTGATCTGTCATCCACAAAGATGGGCTGCATCTCCTTAAACTGCAAATATCTGAGATAGGATATTTTATAGTGTATCACGATAACCTGCTCTAGTTAAAGCCCTTCCCCTTGCCGGAACAGCTTCCTTCTCTCTGCACCCGTAGCCATCCTCTCTCCTACATGAACTACCATGACTTAGGATGGTAGAAAGCAGATTCATCAGAAGATTGAGAGGTGAAAATGGAGACAGCAGCAACATGAAGGAGACAACACAAGCAAGGAGAAGGATATGATCAGAATGGCTTGGGTAAAACAAGGCCCTACAGCCCAGCTATGCAGGCATGAAATAAGTACAGGGGTGTTACATGTGGTCCATGCAGAAAACCAAACTTTGTAAGAGAGAACCCACTCAAACAGCTAAAGCAGGTGATGAATGAGTGCAACAAACCAGCTGTCAAACAGGGTGGAAAACACATCTTTGTTAATGGATTCTAACATGGCAAGGGATTAATGACATGAAGAGCGGAGGGTGGTAAAGCAGGAAACTCTTTTTGCAGCAATCAGTGAAGGAGAGTGGAGCAAGAGCCTTACTTTTCTTTCATCTGCTGAAACAGTGACCTTGCCTAGCCTCACGTGTGGTCTGTGGATAGCTACACAATCCAGGCATTTGAAAACATAGTCATAATCCCCAGTCTACTATAAAAAAAGGTGGTTAATAAGCACCTTACTGGGGTAAATCAGGGTATGATTTTGTGATGCAGTTGTTATAGTAACTGTGTGTTTACGCAGTGCTTCAATTTAACAAACATGAAATGAATTATCCTTTCAAAAGAAGGAGAAGACAATTACAACAGCTTTTAAAGATGAACTGTGCATTTATAGTTTCTGAGTTTAGATGTGATCTAATGTGTGTTGGTGTGTTTGAGTTTTACATCTTTATTTCTTCATCATAATTTGAACAAGTTCCGTTACTAAAATTATACAGAAATGGGAGAAACACTTGCAAGTCACAGGGCATGCCCTTCCTAGATAGCATCAGGATGACTATTATTCCTTCCTGATTACTCTTACAAGTAGTTTTTCTTCCCTTGAAGAAGTAACGCAGACCAATGATGAAAAGAAAAAATGGTGACCTCAGATTATTCACACAAATGTAAAGTCTCAGTTAAGCATTTGCAAGACTTCGCAAAAATATTCAGAAGTCAGAATACTACACTGGGCAATCACAATTTTGTGATTATGTTATTTACTCTTAAATGAACATACATACAAACATAAACGTATAGATTCCATATGATTTTTTTGGCAAGGAAAAATACGGAAAGAAAAGTATTAATTAAAGCAATATTTAGAAAACATGGACTTCACTGTGAAGAAAAATGATAAAACTTGTTACAGAACCATCCTGATCCAGTGATGGTGGGAAATAGAACTCAAAACCATGACATAAAATAGCAAATACAATGAAATTGCAAAATAAATATTAGTTTGTTCAACATCATCACTGCCAAGAGAATGAGATGCCTGTATCCCACGAGGCTGATTACCAGCTTCCTAATCTATCTGAAATAAAAACATTTTAACTTTGCATACTAAGACAAATTGCATCCAGAAATACCTGAGTAAGTGATTGAAAGAAATGATAAAGAGAGATATACCCACTTTTAAGAAAACTTTAAATTCTAGGAAAGCCTAGAGTTCTGAAAGAGTTCTACTGTGGTACTGATATTCATAAAGGATGAGCTGAATAGTCCTACTAATTATAGGCCAGTTACCCAGACATCAAACTCAGACAATGTACAGGAAAAGTCAATATGATTTTACATTAATAGAGAAACAGAAAAAGGAGACTATAATTCATGCTCGTCAATGTGGTTTTATGAAAAAAAGAAAGTTGGGGTTTTTTTTCTCAAACAGTTTAGATTTCATTATCTGATAAGATTACAAATTTGGTTGATAAAGGTAGCTGTGTATATGTAATATGTGTTGACTTTGGTGTGGTTATTGACTTCTATCAAATGAGGAGGTGATTTTTTTAAAAAAATTACAAATATCTGTAGGTCACATGTTAAATGGGTTGCAAATTTGCTAATAAAAAAACTTTAAGTGTTTGTTAATGGAAAATCAGCACTGAATGTGCCAACTTTCAATATATTTATTGCAAGTTCATTGCTTCAAAAAGGAAATGCTGCAGATAAAAACCTCTTAGTAGAGGTGGGAGCACATGAGGAGGGGAGACCTTATCGCTCTCTACAGCCACCTGAAAGGGGGTTGTAGCAAGGTGAGCACTGGTGTCTTCTCCTGAGTAACAAGTGATAGGACAAGAGGAAACACCTCACGTTGCACCAGGGGAGGTTTGGATTGAGTATTAGGAAAAATCCCTTCACTGAAAGGGTGGTCAAGCACTGGAACAGGCTGCCCAGGGCGGTGGTGGAGTCACCATCCCTGGAGGGATTTAAAAGATGTGTCAATGTGGTGCTCAGGGACATGATTTAGTGGTGGGCTTGGCAGTGCTGGGTCTATGGTTGGGCCTGATGGTCTTAAAAGTCTTTTCTGACCCAAATGGTTCTATGATTCTATCATAAAAGCAAGGCTAGCTTGCAGAGTGATGAGAGTTGATTAATTAGTGAGGTGCAATTGAGTTAGATACCTCTAGGAACAGTCAAAACCAAACTTTGGTCTCTTGCTTCACCTGCCAGCTTGTGGCAAAAATTGCTAACAGTAATGAAGTGGAGTAATAAGCAGATGACTGGTTATTACATGACTGCATGTGGCAGTATTGAAACAGGTGATGGAATACTGCATGGAGTTCTTGTTCTTATACCTTACAGAGGAAGTTATAAAGTGGTGATGAAATACAAAATAAACAAAGCACTTTGAGATCTACCAAATGTGCCTTACAATGGAGAGCATAAGAGCTTAGATGAAAAACGAGATTGATAAAGGTGACATCAACAATTTTAAATCTGTCAATAAGGCAAAGTCCATAACAGGAGGCTCTTTTGTTAGTCAGAGACAGAAGCTGATAATTTAACTTTTAAAAATTGTGACTAATTTCCGTTTTGAAGGGTAATGGTGATCAATGGTCATCCGTGATCAGTGATGAAGGATAATGTGATGGACACAGAATGAATAGGTCAGAGACATACAGGAAGTCAGATGAAATGATCCATAGTTAAACATTGAGGGATTTGGCTTGATTTGAGCTAGAATTTGTCATAGCATTCCGTTATTTGAAAACGTCAGAAATAGTATGCTATGGGAAGCTCAACATACATTTTAGATGCCTCTTGCAACTGCATTTTATTTGGAATACTGACTCTTTTCCGAACCATGTAGCAAGAAATTGTACTTCTTGTTGTACGTTGCATATGGCTGTTTGTCTCTAGTTAAATCATGTCCATTAATTCCCTTGAAAGATTTATCAAATATGACATAAAAGGAAAAATGTAGAATCAAAGGTTAATTTAACGTTACAGAGATTTTTAATGGTGATTTAGTATTAATGATGGCAGCTCATGAACCATGTTTAATTAAATGAATGTGGGAGATAAAAATCACACTTGTATTTGGCTTTACTTAAGATTATAACCTCTAAAGCTCAGAAAAGGTTATGAATAAACTTTCTTCTGGTCTCTGGTAAGGGCTGTATTTAACTAACATTGAAGGTAGATTTGATAGAGCCTACCAGCAGCTTAAACCTGATCTTCAGGTAGCTTAAAAGCAGCATGGCTTCACTGAAATATTTTTTAGTGAAGGAACTATAGTGAATGAAGTCAGCTTCAGATCTGGTCCATTTGTTTCTGTGTGAGGTTTGGAGAACAGGTAACATTTATTAACCTGTGCCACACATTGCACACAATGATGCTCAGGCCATTGGAACAGCAAGATTCATTCATTCCTTGAGAGGAAATGCTAAAAGCATGTTTTCAAGATTGCAACTCCTGCTGCTCTGGTAACACTGGAGTAGGTGCTTCCAAAGAGTTCCATTTGCAAGCTGGTCTTCCAGGGGCAGCGATTTAAAATACTGCATTTTGGCACTGTATGACATTTGTAGAATTTCACCATTCTAAGATCACAATACAGGAAACCACTGCAATAAAAAATTGTATACAACACAAACACTGAAGCAGTAATTAATCAAAATTAAAAAAAAAATTAAAAAAAAAAAAGTTTGAACTGAAAAAAAATATTAAGGCTATACTTTCTTCATCTTTTACCTGCCTGGTTAACCAGGAAGGAATCATCATTATGAGATGCATTCTGCGAGTATGCATCACCACCTTGTTTTTCCTCTTTTTTGATTTTATGTCACTGCTACCTTACACAGTTTCTTACCTCTGGAAGAATTTTGGCGACACCCAACTTTACATATACATAAGAAGGGTATTCATCTGCTGCCACTGTCTTGCACTGCTCTTTGCCTGCTCTCAACAAATCCCGTGTCACAGTCTGTTTCCGAACAATTCTGTTTCAGCTATAGGTCCACTGTAAGGAATACAAACTCTCATCACGTATAGAAAGATGTCTGCTTAATGCTATCAGGTATCTGGGCTTCTCTGTTCCCCAGGCTCCCATTTGTTCCTGAGCTCCAGACAGTCTGTATCATCTTGTACCTCAATTTGCAGCTGGGTACATATGTATTTCCATATGGCTATTTAAAGGCTCTTCTCTGTCACCTTCCCTCCAGATCTCATTTTCAGCATGAGACAGAATTTAAATATATTACAAAGTATACAGAATACTTCAAAAATTAATCACTGGAAACAGTCATTGTAGTGAAAATTTGAAGGTAACATACAGTGATATTATTGCTGTTTCACTCTGAAATAAGTAACTTAAGAACTTTTATTCCACAGAGCTTGTGCAAATTTTTATTTCTTTGTTTTAAATTGTTCATTATATATATATATATATATAAATCAAATTATTCACTATATATAGGTACTTCATAGAAAGAGTAGCATTTACAGAATTTATACAGTCTAACGTACTCCTAACAGTTTATTGAAAAATTATTACAACTTCAAGGCCACACAGTTCTACTGACACCATCACCATATAAATTCTGTTTCGGACTGTTGGATAAAGAGGAGTTGTTGCTCTGGCAAGTAACAATTCTTAAATCAGTAACAATTTTGTTAATTTGCTGGCAGGCCTTGGATAAATCCTTTGAAGGTTTTGCTTCTATTTGTCTTGTGACAAGATTGATGTGACTGATACTTCCCTGCACAACAGAGGTGGTGTGATCTTACATTTACGCTTTGAGGCCCTAATATGAAAAGGATCAGGTATAATTTAACCATCTGAGGGGGGAAAAACACCATCAAAGAAACAAAAGAAATACTGTGGTATACAGATTAAAGCATGGAAAATTATATGTGATCTAATCATAGTAGAGTCTTTACATATCGGTTTATTTATTTAAAATCAGTTACTAAATATTGATTTTTTAATTATTATTTTTCAGCAACTGAGATTTGTCTCTCCATCTCTACTGCCTGCTATGTAATCTCTACAGAGGGATTAATAACAAAGAAGTTTTTGTTGGTGTCATATTTACTAGTGTAAACATGCAATCTGGGAGACAATAGAATACCTTCTGGAAATAAAGGTTCTATATATGCTAAAGGATGCAGGTGATTTGCAGTCTCTCATAATTGATTTCCAGCCTGCTTACATTGCAGTACACGTGGCACCGCGGAAAGTTTCTTTTCCAGCAAGGCATACCCAAGAGCTCCATCTGCAAGAGAACATCCATCTGTCCTGTCAGACAGAGGATGTCACTGCTCGACAGCGCTGAGGGAACTGTACTCAGTATGCAATGACAGTAACTACCTCGTTGTCCCATAGCTTTCAGTACCAGCCTTGCTGAATTGAACGGGGTCTTTCCAGTGAGTGGTTCGTGTGTTGGGCAGCTGAAGGGTGGATGGCTGTTGGCTCACCACCAGAGACGCTAATGCTTACTGAGGAGCCTGCGTGCTGTGCTGGCTCTAGGGCTGGATTTAGACATATTTCACACATTAGGAGACCACACAACAGACTTTTCCGTTTTCCCCTGCAACAAGAATTGCTCTCGCTTTCACTCTCAAATATATATACATAGTGGAAAGTGATCTTTTTGACAGAAGAACAGAGAAATGAGAGGAAAATGTTGAAGTCATGGATCAAAACTTCACCATAATATATGAATACAGAGAAAAAGGAGCTCCTTGAAATTCAGGTCTAGCTCCCAATGCAGTCACTAGCCTAGCCGTCGCTACCCTACATGGATGTTTCCAGAAATACATTTTCTTACAAAAAACCAAAAAAAACCCAAAAACAAAAACAAAAAAAAAAACCAACCAGAGAGATTCTTAAGACTGGGATTAAAAAAGGAGGTTTCTAACCTTGACGTCTAGGGACATTTGTTGACACAGTTCTATTTCTTGTAACCATGCATTCATAGAATCACAAAATCATTTAGGTTGGAAAAGACCTTTGATATCATCAAGTCCAACCATTAACCCAGTGCTGCCAAGCCCACCACAAAACCATGTCCCTAAGCACCACATCTATGCATTTTTTAAACACCTCCAGGGATGGTGATTCCACCACCTCCCTGGGCAGCCTTGTTCAATTCTTCACAACCCTTTCAGGGAAGAAATTTTCCCTAATATTTAATGTAAACCTCCCCTGGTGCAACTTGAAGCTATTCCCTCTTGTCTTGTCACCAATTATCTGGGAGAAGAGACCGACCCGCTCCCTGGCTACAACCTCCTTTTGGGCAGTTGTGGAGAGTGAGAAGGTCCCCCCTCAGACTCCTTTTCTCCAGGCTAAACAACCCCAGCTCGCTCCACTGCTTCTCATAAGACTTGTGCTCCAGCCCCTACCCCAGCTCAGTTACCTGTTTCTGGACACACTCCAGCACCTCAGGGTTTTGGAGTGAGGGGCCCAGAACTGAACACAGGTTTCGAGGTGCAGCCTCAACAGTGCCCAGTGCAGGGGGGACAGCACTGCCCTGGCCCTGCTGGCCATGCTGTTCCCGGCACCAGCCAGAATGCTGCTGGCCTCCTTGGCCACCTGGGCACACGGGGGGCTCATGCCCAGCCGGCTGCCGACCAGCCCCCCCAGGCCCTTTCCCCCCAGGCAGTTCCCAGCCCCCTGCCCCAGCCCGCAGCGCTGCGGGGGCTGGTGTGACCCACGGGCAGGGCCTGGCACTGAGCCTGGTTGAACCTCACACAACTGGCCTGGGCCCATCGCTCCAGCCTGCCCAGATCCCCCTGCACTGAGCCTGGTTGAACCTCACACAACTGGCCTGGGCTCATCGCTCCAGCCTGCCCAGACCCCCCTGCAGAGCCTCCTGCCCTCCAACAGATCAACATCCCCCCAGTTTGCTGTTATCTGCAGGACTGACTGAGGGTGCCCTTGATCCCCTTCTCCAGATCATTGACAAAGACATTAAACAGCACTGGCCCCAGCACTGAACGCTGGGGAACACCACTTGTGACTGGCTGCCAGCTGGATGTAACTCCATTCACCACTACTTTTTGGGCTCGGCCAGCCAGCCAGCTCTTAACCCAGAAGAGTGCACTCACCACAGCCATGAGCAGTCAGTTTCTCCAGGAGATTCTGTGGGAGGTGGTGTCAAAGGCGTTACTAGGGTCCAGGCAGTCAACATCCACAGACTTTCCCATATCCACTAGGTGGGTCGTCTTGCCATAAAAAGAGATCAGGTTCATCAAGCAGGACTTGCCCTTTCATAGATCCACCTGGCTGGGCCAGATCCCCTGCTTGTCCTGTACATCCCATGTGATGGCACTTAGGATGCTCCCTCACCTTCCCCAGCACTGAGGTCAGGCTGACAGGCCACTAAGTTCCCTGGACCCTCCTTTGGGCCCTTCTTGTAGATGGGCATCACACTGGCTAACCTCCAGTCAACTGGGACCTCCCCATTTTGCCAAGACTGTTGATGAAACCCAAATTCATGCTTACACAGATAACCTCATTGGGACAAACTGAACCAGCAATCTAAATAAATGGTAGAAGTGCTATAACTTGTACCATCTTTTATGCTGTCAGCCTAACATTAACCAACTGACATCTGCAATCTGATTCACACACACACATGTACCATAGGCAATTGAAAATAAACCTTGCGATGGGTCAAATGGCTGTTACTTTTACAGAGTTGGGTATGCAATGGCATAAGTTTGTAATGACTTAAAACCCTTAAACATCACTTCCAAGTTTAGTCTAACATGATATTTGTATTCTTAGACAAAGATATTAAGATGGAGAGCAAAAAATTAACTGAAAATACATTATGAGATTTCTGATGATGTACTTCCTGTTTTCTGTTCTTACTTATTTTACATTTTTCTTCCATGGGTGATTTATAAATATTTATCCGTTTATGTAGCTAAATGTCTGCTCATTTTTATTATCCATCTCTCAAATATCTTTGCACTTTTCCTGAGGTTTGACTATAACTGAAGATATTTGTCCAAGGAAGGAAGTCAATATTATGACACTGATTTAGACAGTAGCTTTGGTGGATTGGAACTAACACAAATTAGTAGACTGTTGATGAAAAAAGCTGACCGATTTCAACAAATACATGAATTTCCCACATTTTTTAGCTTTGGCCAGTTTTAAAGAGACACTAGAAATTGAGAGGACACGACTGTTACAGAATCATAGAACCATAGAATGGTTTGGGTTGGAAGGGACCATCTAGTCCCAACTCACCTGCCACGGGCAAGGACACCTCCTACTAGACCAGGTTGCTCAAGGCCCCAATTAACCTGGCCTTCAACACTTCCAGGGACGGGGCACCCACAGCTGCTCTGGGCAGCCTCTGCCAGCGCCTCACCACCCTCACAGGGAAGAAATTCTTCCTTACAGCTGATCTAAATCTACCTTCTTTCAGTTTAAAATTATTCCCCCTTGTCCTGTAACTGTTAAAAGCCCCCCTCCAGCTTTCCTGTCGGCCCCTTTAGGCACTGGAATGTGCTAGAAAGTCTCCCCAGAGCCTTTTCTTCCCCAGGCTGATCAATCCCAGCTCTCCCAGCCTGGCTTCACAGGAGAGGTGCCCCAGCCCTCTGATCATCTTTCTGGCCTCCTCTGGACCTGCTCCCACAGGTCCATGACCTTCTTCTGTTGGGGCCCCAGAGCTGGATGCAGCACTGCAGGGCCGGGGGGGGGGGGGGGGGGGGGGGAGGGGGGGGTGTCACTAGAGTGGAGTAGAGGGGGAGAACCACCTCCTTCACCCTGCTGGCCACACTGCCTTTGATACAGCCCAGGATACGATTGGCTTTTTGGGCTGTGAGCACACATTGTGGGACCATGCTGAGTTTCTCATCCACGAACACTCCCAAGTCTTTCTCCTCAGGGCTGCTCCCAATATGTTCTCCACTCATTCTAAACCCATTCTCTGTATTTGTGCTTGGGATTTCCCTGGCCCCAGTGCAGGACCTTGCACTTGGCCTTGTTGAGCTTCATGAGGTTCACACAGACCCACCAGCCAGGCCTGCCCAGGTCCCTGTGGGTGGCATCGCTTCCCTCCAGCATGTCGACCACACCACACAGCTTGGTGGTGTTGGCAAACTTGCTGAGGGTGCACTCCATCCCACTGTCCATGTGGCTGACAAAGATGTTGAACAGCGCTGGTCCCATACCGATCCTTAAGGAATGCCACTCATCACTGGTTTCCACTAAGGCATTGACCGTAACTCTTTGTGTGCAAGCATCCAGCCAATTCCTTCTTCACAAGTTAGTCCATCCAGCCATTCTTCTCATAGCTGCACAATCCAAAGTAACTCACTCCGTTGTGGTGACTGTAAAGCAATGATGGCTGGTTGTCCCAGCACTGAAGTGCTCCCTTGAGAGACAGGAGTAACAGGCAGCGACACATCTCTCTGGGATGATAGGGTTGCTTTTGCCTCTGCCTTCACTCCAGCTATTCTCTGGAATAAACTGAAATTTATTTCCAGTACTGTCAATCTGACACCATTCATGACTGTTAAATTCACTTCCCTGTAATAAAAATTTCATAGTAGTTACCAAATATAACAAAACAGAAATCTTTTCTCAAGTTGTGCTCTACTTTAAAATCAGCTGAAGGGCTTCAAGCACTGTATTTCTACTCCAGATACTGTGTTCATTAGGTAAGTAAGGAATGTGGTCAGTCTGTAGCACACCTTTTGACAGAACTGAAGTGCTTTTTTTGATGTTTTTTACTTGCTACCAAACTCGGTGGTCTGCTATGAAAATAAGTTTTATATTATGTTGGAAACTGGGGGGAGGTTATTAAAGGTTACCAGTAATCCCTGGACCTCTGAAAAGCACAGGGTGCCTTTCAGAGATAATTTTGAGAGATAGACATAAATCAGATTGTTAAAAGACCTCATATCACAACAGCAGAAATATTGCAGCCTGCAACTCTTGCTTCCACAAATCCATACAAAGACCTCCTTTATACAGGAAATTTGCACCAATGTAACCTAAGGTATGATTGTAAACCAATATAGCTTTATTGATCCAAAGTCTTCCACTCGTTTTAGTAGAACCAGGGGGTTTAAACATGTTTATTTGTTCAAATTAGAAACAGATTAACAAAATAAATCACTTTTAAATCAAATGACAGGACTGAACACAGGTTGATGACAATTTAATAGTATTAATGTAAATATTAACTTAAGCAATTTGATTTTTGCATGCCTTTTTTTATTCCCCAGCTTTAGTAAGATTATAGCTTTATCCTCTCCTGACTTATTTATGTAAGTGAACTTGTTAAAAAGAAACAAACGTTTCATGATTTTAATGTATCCAAGTGCAAAATGGACAGATTAAGATTACATAAAAAATTAGTAAACATTTTATATAAAATGATACTCTTGTTCCAATAACTACTTCAATGAAATGTTTTTATTTAGTTTGCAAATACAAAAGCATTTATCTTCACATTTTCTAGTGAATAAATGACAGTTACACTGTTTCACACTTGCCTTTGCCCAAAAGGTATATGGTAGTTCAATTTCCACAGTGTGCTGCAGAGATGACTGAGTTAAGAACCAAACTTGCATTCCTAGACATTTGTTTTGATGTTTAGCCATACACCCAGGTTTTCTAAACAGAGAGAAATGCTTCTGCTAGATGAAATCTGGTGCTCATCTGACTCATTAACTTCTCTAAAGGTGACCCATGTGAGTTGGTTGCAATTATAAATGCACTTTTCTACTGCACCACTTTTTGCTTGATAGTATTTTGATATCCCTTGGGTTCATTAAGTGGTAAGGAACTTCTCTGAGAGATGATAACCACAACCCTAAAAATACTGACATATCAATACATTGAACTAGATTTAAAGATCAGCTTAGTTGAAAGGCTCTTGGTTTTGCTTAACAAAATGGAGTCAACACGCCAGTGTAGTGTGTGTAACTAACCTTCGCAATATTTTTATACCATGGTTCCTTTCTCACTAAAATAGCCCTAATAATATGAACAGGCTTTGCAGAAATTAATTTTCTTTATAGACTTTGGAATTTAACATGATATTTTGCCCACTAATGTACCATCAGTTAACATAATGTCTGTATATACATATCAGCCATTTTTTTCAACTAATTCTTTATGTAGCCCAGCATTTTATGGTTTGTTGGTTGGGTTGGTTTTTTTGTTGTTGTTGGTTTTGGTTTTGGTTTTTTTTTCCTTTAAAAATACTAAAAATAAGTTCACATTGAAACAGGTGATTTAATGAACTATGCACTGTGAGGACCTCAGTTTTTGGCTGTGGTATCTTTTTTTTCAATTCTTTTTCTCAGTGGTTATAGTTGATGCAAAAATACAGTAAGAAAATTGTTCTTTCTGTTCCATATTAACTTGGCCAATTGTGTGTGTCTGCATCGTGACTATTTCAGCAATATTATCCCTGTCTCTGAAATTTGTCCTTATTAACTTCATAGAAACATGATTTTGTGCAGAACAGGCTATGAAAGACCCATTTGCCTTAAACGTTTAGTCATAAGTGATTTCAGTGTTTTAGCCACTAACAAGGAGCACCAGTTTGCCTGTAAAGCAACTCATTATTTCACCATAAAGGGTTGTCTGATTTTCTTAACTTCAGACTTTCTGATAATGATATAGCAGTCTTTGGTAGATACATAAGAAAATGATCATCACATTAGTATTTTGTGAGTTGATAATTATAAGTGGTTATCTTGTACTTTTGGGTCATCTTGCACCCATAGCCAAAACGGGTGACCACAAGCCAGCCATGCATATTGTTCAATTATTAATTCTGCCAGTTAGCGTATACTGGGGAGTTTCACTGGACCATGCCTTGTTATTTTTAGCTTGTCTATCCAAGCAGACATGGGAGATTTCTTAAACATGTCTGTCTGAAGAGTAGAGTCAGAGAATCATAGAATGGCTGGGGTAGAAGGGTGGTAGCAGTTACTGACTCTACAGTTCTGTAATTTACACAGAGTTTTAATGCCTGATTTGCTTTAAATATCAGTAGCTTGACAGAAGCATCTCATACAGAGCACATCTGGATTCTGAGAATTTGAATTGTGAGAATTTGGCCTGGCAACAACATTTGTTTCCATTCAAAGTGATTTCATGTATGCTAATTCCCAGCTGCCTGCATGTTCAGGAAAGATGATTCAGCAGTCATCCTTGACTATTTATGTGCTAGTAAATAAAATTATATCAGGTTCATTGTGTGTCCTAAAACCAAGGTACATGCCTGTTTTCCATCCATATATCTAGCTAGGTTCTTACCTGCTCCCTGCAGCACAGAATCCAGACTGTCTTGCATGACTCCAGTAATAAAGGAGTTAATCACTCTGTTGAGAGGAAGATGGTATGGGGACCTTCTGATGATAATGTTCCATCCTTAAGCAGGCACAATTTGAGATCAGCAACATTGTCCTGGTTGCCTGTAAGGATTCAGTGCCAATGAGAGACAGAAAAGATACAAATTCCAATCACAACCAACACCTAGAGGAACATGCAGATACCTGAAAAGTAGTTATAGAGTCAACAAAGCCAAGCTTTTGTGGTTTTGGGGTCAATAAAACAGCATCAAATGGCAACAAGGGGTGGCTTAGCATGTTCAGGTTGGACATGAGGAAAATAATTTTCACTAGCAGTGGGTAGTGCAGCACTGAAAAGCATTTCCCAGAGAACTTGTTGAATTTCTGTACTTGGAGGTTTTTAAGACTCAGCTTAAAAAGCCATGGCTGACCTTGTCTGGTGTTGGTGACAGTCCTGCTTCAAGTGGGAGGTTGGGATCTCATCAACAGGGACCCCATCAAAGCACCTTTCTGTGTTCCAGTGACAATATTAGGAATGACCTTACATAGCTCGAACGTGACAACGAATGTCTAGAAGAGGAACTAATAGAGTCAGGATTTTAACTGATGTAGTCACTAAAATCCTGGTCTTGGATCATATATCAGGCTTAACCTTTGTTGGCATATGTTACTCTATGTCCTGTTTTGCTGGTAGGGTTGTGAATGTTTGCTTTGTCCTTCACTGCTGCATTTTGTGGTTGGACTGATCTCTTTGGAAAGAGAGAAAATATTCCTTTTTCCTGAAAACAGTTAAGGCTGGGCAGGCAGAAACTCTCCACATTGGGATCATCTTCTAGAACATGTGGGCTAAAGATGATCTATCTGTGAGAGAGATCAGCACCTGCAGAATGATGCATTGTACAGAAAAACTCCAGTTCATTGTAAATGTGAACATGATTGCAAGTTGTTGAACTGAGGGTAAGGTGACAGGAAGTGTTCTGTCCTGCAAGAGAATGGTTGAGGTTTTTCTTCTTACTTTGCTTTACACAGCATATTTGAGTTTTCCTATTTTAAGTTTCTCTTTCTGATCTATAACACTAAAACTGAGCTTTAGACATTCAGAAATATTTTGGCGTGCTCATCCTAAAAGGGTGGACCCACTAGATCCACTTACTTCTGCCATGTCATTAAAAGTGTTGTGTTGCCTATGGGTAACACCTTTTCCCTGAGGTTCATCCTGTAGACAGGGATAGACTGCTGAAGGTATAATGCTGGTGACTGAAGGGGAGAGGCAACACATGTTGTCTTGCTGAGTACTAATTGATTAGAAAGTGAGGAATCCATAGTTCTTTCGGTAAGGAAATGGCATGCCCATCCAGAAACTTCAATTTAAAACATTTAGACCAACTGGGAAAGGCTAAACTGGACGTGAGGTAGGATAGGAAAGACAAACATCAGGAAACTAATGACTTTTTTAAAGAGACAGACTTTAATTTTGCAGATAGGATTATGAAGAGGTTGAGAAAATGGGCAAAATGTGTTCAAGCAAAGTGATAATTCAGGAGAGAGTAATAAAGATGTACACTCAATGTGAAATTGAGGACTAATTCAGAAAAATGAAGCTGTTTGACTCATTGGTAATCTTAAACATAAGAACCAACAACATATGTAGGAAATGGAAACTTGGTCAAGAGAAATATGAAAGTATTTCATTACTATGTGGAGAGAAACACAAAAACCCCACAAACCAGCAAGCATGAAAGCAAAAGAAATTCATTTATTACTAAGCTACAAAGATTACATGAAGGAGAAGTCTTCTGTCAGAGAGGGAAAGAAATTATTGACAGATATAGACATCCAGGATGCATAATGCTGTTTTAAAAACAAGCTTCACCGAGGAAGTCTTTCAGTCGTTTGATTAAATGATAGGTAGCTGTTACATTTCATAAGAGCATCAATAGAAAAATATTCAAGGGACAGAAAAAGTTAGACTACTGAATCAAATCAAATGTATGTAAGAAATCTTTCTGTCACTGTGTTTCAGAATGTGTGGAAATATAAATACATAGATCTTTATTTAAGAAAATATTTTTCTCTTATATGGTTAAGAAGAAATAGGTAAACTGGCATTATGGGTCAATCACCATAATTTCAGTTTTTAGAAAAATGATAGAGCACAAAACCAGTGACATATAAAAACATGAAGGAATGAGGAATCGATCAACATCCATCAGCAATTTGTCAAAAACAAGCAAGTCAAAGCAATGTATGTTACTTCTGAGAATTTCTTCAAGACTCCCTTAGGTCCAGAAAGCCCAAACACTTGATGGACCTGAGTTTGCATAACAAAAATAATGACCACACTGAGCTAAAAAGCTAGCGAGGAGCAGAAAAGAACATAAAATTCAGCTATTAAACTGAGGCAAAAACCAGCATGTTCAATAAAGCACGGTGGGAAGAAGACACCACATGCAGTAGACAGCTAGATTAGGATTGACTACATTCTGTAGAAAATGCTTGAGAGTTTAGAGAACCCCTTGGGGAAAGAAGCAGTAGCAGGCTTAAATTAAAGCAAGGATGAGTCCGCTTCAATATTAAGCACAGATTTTAAAATTAGAGAGGCCATCAAGTATGGCATTGGAATAGAATGTACAAGGTGGCTATGGTTCCTCTGTAGCAGAATGAAGGCAGTGGGTTGATTAACATTGATAATATACAGCTATGGTCTTGCTTAGAAGGAAGTGGGTTGATTGACATGGATGATGTGCAGCTGTAGCTCGTTCCCACAAAGGAGTATGGGAAGAGTGGTTGGATGGAGGCAGAGCCTGGAGAAGGAAGAACCTGGATGTAGCACAGGCAAGGAGCAGTGTGGTCTGGCCTTTGGAGGATGGAGAAACAGCATGAACAGTAGAATCTGACCAACGGTAAAGCCTTGTTGCAGCTTGATAGTTTTGCTAGTGCTGCGACATTCCTCCAGTGTCAAAGTTCTTTAAAACTAAATTAGGCATACATCCATCAGAAATTACACAGAAATAGCTGTTCTTGCCTGAGGGAAGGGGACTACATTGGAGACACCAATTGGTTCTGTGCTTTAAGAGCTGATACTTGCATGTATCATGCATGATTGTGCTGACTTTTACTCCTGATGAGCCACAAACAGATTGTGAGATATTGCTGTTACAGTTAGTCTAATCTGGTAAAAAATGCAATCTCTTCCAAGAGTTCATTCTTTCAAGAACAAGGACTGGAAAAATGCAGAATTAGACCCAGGTTCTAGAGAAAACCTAATTTTTTCTCCTTCTGGCATATAGCACTCATGTCAAATTCCTACATTCTTGAAAAATTACGTATAACTACCCATAGATAAATAGTATACTATAAACTGCTTACACAATTAGACATAAAAAAATAATGTGGGTCTGAATAGATGGTAATAGTGCTTTTGCCCGTGTAAAATAGATGTGGATAAGAGCTCTTTTTCATAAACTGGGTTGCCGAGTCCATTTTTTCTGTCAGTAGAGTGTAGGAATGAACTGTAACCTTTATTCTACTCAGTATGAGAGAAGGTTCCATAACAACATGCAACATAAATGTCTCATCAGCCGTTCCATTGTCCAGCTGTGGTCTTGTCCTAAACTGCAAGAAAAAAAGCTGAATTGGTTTGTTTATGCGTCAGAAACTCTGACAGCGAAGAACAATTTGAGCTTACATGCCTTTAACAGGCGTGTTGATATGATGATAATAATAATAGTAATAATAAGTTTTCAGTTCTGTAATTGCACTCTGATTATACCAATATGATTTACAAACACTAATTATGTGAGCCTTTCAAAGCTCTTGTAACAAATAGGCTGAGATACAGCAATTACAATCATACTTCTCTTTCAGCAAGAATTTCCTTAAGACTTATACATAAACGATAACAAAGAAAATCCAGGAACATGAGCATTTTGGCAAAAACTCGTGTGCTGAATATATAGATATTATTTTTATTCTTATTAGGATTGTTCTTTTTCTTACATGTCATTGTGTCACCACACAATGAACATTTTAAATGCTTTTTCCTCATTTGCGAAATGAAAGTTAATTTGCAAATTGCAAACTTTGCAACTCATTCATAATCGACGTAAGTAACTTATTAAATATTAATTTGTTGGGAAAAGCTCAGTATCTTTACTTTCCTCTTCACTCTGTGTTCAGTTTTATGTAACCTGTATGCTATTATTTCTCTCACTTGACAGTTTGATTTCTATAGAATACTAATATGGTAAAAGTACCCATTATGCAAATAGTAAAGCTGAAATTTACTTCATATAGGTATTTTATTTTAAAGCATTGTATACTTTTCACACAATTGCTCAAATACTTATATATATATAAAAAAATAAAAATACTTCTCAAAACTATCGTTGAATATGCATAGGTACTACAAACTAAGTCTTTGTTATAAATCTTGAAAAATTGAACCTACAGTCTCCTCCAGGGCCACACTGCCTGATGATATTCCATCATCCATTTAATTTCCTTCAGTGCAGTGTTATTCTTCTACACAAACATATTCTCCCTCCCTGCTGCCCTTTACCTCTACTTTGCTTTTTTGTAGGTAGACCTTTAGATTTGGCAGAGTTAAGACACAGTGCTTCAAAGTGAACATTTTACAGTCCAATGCTGCTTTTGATTATTTTTTTTTCCCCTCAAGGAAACTGCATGTGATCTAAGCCGAATTAACATCAGAACAGAGCTCTGTGATATCTTGGACCAGTGAGTAAACTTTGTGGTAAGGCAACACATGGCGCAGCCCTTCAGCTTCTGCCTTTTCTAGGAAAGCAGAATCTGCTTGGCCACAGTCATGGGCCAAATTCTACATTCCTCTAGTCCTATCAACAATAACTGAAGCAAAGGGTGGTTTTACAGGGAATTTTGCAAAACATTAAGTTCAGCTGATCCTAGTCTGTCCTAATTCATCCATTTCTCTGTCTTTACATCACTGCAGTGTAAATTTCCACAGAACTTGATTAAAGCAATTAAACCAAAGGTTTCCGAAAATTATATTTCCTCCAGCCAAAAAAAGAGTAACTTAAAGGTTTTCCCTCACTTGCCTTTATTTTTAGCAAGGAAAGTTAACAGATAGATGTGTTTTACTTCATTTTTACTTCATGTAACGTTTTTGTATTAATTACAGAAAAAGCTTCCTGTAACTAAAATTCCACAATATTTCTAGAACTTACATATAGCTTAAACATATAGATATGCACACACAGAGAAAACACAGTCCTTTGCTGATTTAAAAACTCTTTATTTCTGATCTTTTTAAATCAATCCCATGGATAAACAGTAACACAAAATGTATGTAGCTTTATAAGAACTTCTAATCCCAACAGCTGTATTAGGTAATTTATTACTTGTTTCACTTATGTCTTTATGCATTAGAGCAGAAATATTGCTAATAACTATTGATTTGAAACAAATTGGAATAGGGGACATCCCATGTAACATTTTGGGAAAGAAGCAGCTTAAACACAATGTAAGAAAGTCTTTCTGTATCATGATAAAACCTATACGCTTTTCTAGCAGACAACGTATTTAACTGCCTTAATAGGGCTTTGAAAAGAAACAATTCAATGCATTTAGTCAATTCTTGCCTCCTGGTTCACCAGGTTTCACCAAAAAGTCTCCAGTACTAATATGAAGAAAGACCAGACATTTATAGTTAAGTATTGAATAGCAAGTATCAGTATAAGTTGAAGTGACTGGAGGTCTTGGACTGACTGTGTATCCACTATGAATAGATATAAAAGCATGTCGTATTTCAAGTGATTCTGATTTTTACAAAAATACCAATTCCCATTCTGTATTGTTTGCTGAGTCCATTTAAACAAAGGCAGACCGTAGCAAACTGAAGATTATTTGAACTGCTTGAGGATGGAGGAGCAGGCTCCTAGTTGAGGATTATTGAAGTCTTGTTGCAAATTATGGACAAGTCTTACTATGGAAACAAATGTTACAGCAAAGAAAACAATGGCCGAGCCTGATGGCTGTAGTAAAGGGTGTGAGGAAAACTGCAGATGACAGGACGTTTATTTGAAGATGATGAAAATAAAATACAGCCAGGGAGCAACAGTCAAGAATGTGACAATGTGTGTGTGAGTTACTCAAGGGTTTTCTTTCAAAATAACAAAACCAAATAATTTATCAAAGCACCAGCTAAAAGTATTTTCAGTAGAAAAAAAAACACCCTTATTTTCAAATAACAAAAACAGTGAAGACTGCTTCTGTAAACAGGCATCAATGGCCATGGGAAGTAGGGGGTGCTATGACTAGAAAATATGAAGGGAGAACCTGTGGTGGGTCAAGTGTTTATTATTGTATTAGGTTATTAGGAAATTAAATTTTAAAAATTTTTTTTCTTCCAGAAAATTAAGCTTCTGATGGTGGCAGCTGAAATCACACTCACACCATTTGTGTGTCCATCTCCCAGTTTACCCTGTCACAGATGTACCAGTACAGCAGGACAACATCCTTGCTGCTACCACACTTTACCATGAAGCATGTGTGGTTTTGGAATTGACAACAGAAATTAGTTCAGACCTTTCTCTCCATGCCTGAAAAGCAGGACTACTTCATAGTTTGCTAGAGAGAGAACACTTAAACTTAGTATTTATCATATTAGGTCCTTGCTGCTGCAGACATCTAAGTACTCACCAATAACTGCAGTCAAAAAGTGGGCATCTGAGGGCATGTAACCATTTCTGGAGAAATTATATGAATAAATGGACCTCAGGAAAAAACAGAGTGGCAAGTGCTTTATTTTTAAATTTGTAGTGTGCTTAGCCTCTAACAGGATCTTCTGAGTGCTGCCATCATGCAGAATTAATGACAAAGAGTAACAATTAGTACTTGTCTTTTGGTCCTGAATTCAGTATCCTCTAAAGCTCATTAAAAGATTAACTTTGATTTACAGAGGTGGAGTGGGGATCTTGATGCAGGGAACATCACTGAGTAAATGTGAATAGAAATGCTTTACAATAGACAAACAGTGTGAGCCTGGTAATAAACCATGGCTCTTCCTGGCAAACCTCTCTGGAAATTCTCCCATCTTTAACATTTTCTCACTGTCCTGAGTTTATTTTAACTTCTTCTCCAAGACTGTTTCTCTGGAGAAGTCTACATCATCCAATTTCAGTCACTGAGCTCCAGTGAAGGTCTTACTCAGCAAGGAACAGAATACAAAGTAAGTCTGTCAGGGTAAGAGCAGAGCAAAGGAAGGCACCTTCTCACACATTATTCATATTCTTTCATTTTTGTTGGGCAAACCAAATATTCCCCTTATTATATTTTGTTCATATTATCTGGACTTCCACCTCAAAAAATCTGAAACCCTACAGTTCTACATATTTTATTCCAATTTCTGTCTGCTGACACTGGTGATTTAAGTATACATATATTTAAGCAGAAGCAAATCCCTTCTACTGTCCAACATGCAGTCAAAGTTTTTGCTCCATCCTTTTAAATCTTGTGCTCTCCATCCTTTATTTGCTAGAGGAAGAGAGAGAAAAATAAATTTGTATGCCTCTGTGTTTCCTGCAGCATAATCCCCACAACCACTGGTAGGATGCCAGGTTAAATCCTGCACACTGTGAGTGTGCAATTATCATGTCCTCAGAAAAAGCACTTCATTTTTTAGAGAGGCAGAGCAAGTTAGGATGATATATAATATCCTCCTCATGGGCTGGTTTACATTGCAGAGTCAAAATGCTGCATTAGAAAAAAAAAAAGGGGGTGGGGGGGTGGGGGGGTGGAAGCACCAATGTCCTCTGCTTAAATCTATCACAACATTTATTTTAGAGACCTCAAATTGGTAGAATGAATTGGATGGCATATTTTGGGACCATCTCTCCCTCTTGTGGCTGATTTCAGAAAGGAAAAGGACTGTTACAATTAAATTGAAATGAGGTAACCCTGAGTATTCCTGTTTCTAGCATCAGGGTGTTGGTCGGTATGTTGAAGTTACAGAGTGTTATGAATTGTTAAGGACATAATTTGATGCCCCCCACCCCCCCCACACACACACTTTAATGGTGCACATTTACACTTACATAGGGCAGAAGTATTATCGTCTCATTAGACCTCGCCCAACTTAACTCTCACCTGTTAAATGGCTGTGCTCTGCTGCTAAATGGATGTGTGTAAAGATTTTTAAGAAAGCTTTCAAAAGGGGGATTTTTTTTTTTTTTTTTTTTTACATTGGTGTTGTCAAGGTAATACTATTTTTTCTCTAGGGGAAAAAAAGTGCACTAAATATCATTGCATGGTAAAAAAAAAAAAAAAAAAAAAAAAAGACAACAACCAAAAGCTGTACAGACTCACATACTGCTTCATTGCTTCGAGGAGCTTCAAGGGTTATGGTTTTCTCCCAAGGAGCAAAACATATTTTCAAATAGCTATTTCTTTAGGTTGCTCCCTTCACATATTTGACAGCCTTCTATACAGACTGAGTTATACTGTTCTCCTGTCAGTCTAATTTTTTGTTGGTCCTTTCACATGGCATTTGAAAAAAATAAAATATGCAGGGGAAAAAAAACAACTACTCTTAAAAAAAACCCAAACAAACAAACAAACAAAAAAACCAAAACAAACCCAAACTCACAAAAACCAAAACGAAATCAGAACACCCCAAAAAAACCCCAAAATCAACAAACCAGACAAAATTTGATAGTATTACTATAAACTGAGCAAAGGGGGAACTCTGATTAATATTATGCATGGGGTGGGTTTCGGGTGGGGTAGGGGTGTACTTGTGTGAAAAGAGCCAGATCTGCACCAATAATTTTCCTTTGGTCTATATGTAGGCTGAGAACCAGCTGTTTAGAGGGGTTTACAGAGAGGTGGTGGCAAAGCAATTAAGTTTCTGATGACTTGGCCTGAACTCTGACTGATGGTGGAGTTCAGCTGGTCCAATGTGGGTGGACACCACCCAGCACCTGGGAGCCAAACATGGCCAGCTGCCACGGCCTCTGCACCCCTTCTCCATGCCCCATAGCCTATAGATGGTGGGGCATCTGCCTACCAGACCACAAAGAGAATTCTAAGGGGTTTTTAAATTTTCCAGGGTCTCTAAGGCATTCACATAGACATGAGATGTCTAACAGAGAACCTGCTTATCTCCTTTTGGTGGAATTGCAGAAATTTCCTGGCTCCTTTCATTCTTAAAGCACACTAGGAGTCTACGCAGGGACTGCTGGATCAAGCTCTGGTGGATGAGATTAACCTGGGAATTACAAGACATTTATGGGTGTATTAATATATCCACTAACTCAGTGCAGGCTAGGACTAACTTGCAGCAAGATGAACACCTTTACCTCCTAATCTAGCTCTGAATCCACCCTGCTATATCTTAAACATATCAGCTTAATCATCAGTTTAAGTTTTCAAAAACTACGGACATGCATTGCATTCTAACAGCTTTCAAAGAAGCAGGCTACCAGTCCTCTTGAAAAGAAAGCGCGAAGGGCAAACAAATGCTTTCCACAAAGTCTGTTCTAAACTTCCCCCCACCCCACCCCCACCCCCACCCCCCAAAAAAAGAAGAATAAATAATTCATTTTTTTCAGGAAAGTCTTTGTAGGAATTAGGATTTCACATGAAAATTTTTTAACTTCAGTGATGAATACTGGAACACAAACATTCCTGATAATGCCATTAGCATCCTTTTAACAATTTTCAACTTTCTTACTTGAGAGTTGTTGCCTGACATGTCTTATTCATCTGCTTAGGTCATCAGTTCCTCACCATGGCAACTGGGAAATTACCGTACATCAGTGGTCTGAAGTATAAATGCATTTATTGTCCTTGCTGTGTTCTCTAGGGTGAGGAAATGAGGGTTGCCTTACATCACGGAAACAGCAAGGCCTGTGGCCAGCCTTATTTCTGTGTGAGCAGAAGTTTCACAATCATACTTCATCATCGTTCAAAATAGCATTTGTGTTCCTTTCTTCATAGCCTCCCTCTTGCTGCTTGTTTCATGATTTCTAAAAGACATTAGCCTGAGCCAGAGAGAAAGCTTTTCCTTGAGCTACTAGCTTGCTTTGCTGGGAGATTAAAAGCCTAAAATCTTGACCTTCTTGGTTTTGATCCGCATTAATGTAGTGGAGGGAACTTTGGTCTCAAGGTCTGTGGTTTTGTTCCTACAAGGAATAAAATAAGCCCTCTTAGAGATTACAGCACGTGTGTTTGCTTGGCCAAATCAACCCATGGTGCTATATAGTAAGTGTTTGCAGTTGTTTAGTTAAGAAGACCTAAGCTAACCAAAATAAATTGCTCAACTGGAATTGCTCAAGTGGCTTGACACCGACATTTATCTGCCATGATGCCATAGCTCAGAGACTAGAGCAGATTTAAAGGCTGCAGAGAACTGAGTTAATTTTATGGACCTTGTTTTGATTTAGATAGCCAATACAAATATTATTGTACCTTCTTTATGCTCACTATAAACTCTTTTAAAAATGTATGAAAGCAAAGCTCCATTCTGCCACAAGAAGACATAACACATTCTGGCTATATAAAAATGATACATTGAAATACATTCTTCAGAAAATAGCTTCAAAAAAATGTAGACTTTTAGGACCATTCCAATCATGTACTTCTCATAAAAGTTCCAATTAAACATTAAATTACATACTATTTTTTTATTTTATTTTATTTGAAATAAACAGACCTTTCAAACTTTGTTTTTGCTTTGAGATTTTCTAGCTGCTGGGATAATCCTGTTTTATTAGAGCTTATTTTCCAATGAGCTCTTTATCAGATCTTCAGCTTGCTTGTAAACCCTAGGGGTTCAAAGATGAGTGGACAAATCTCTTCAAGGTTTGCTCGAAACACGTTAAAAGCTTAGCATTCTTTTCCTATTAGATTCAGGTCAGAACTAATTTTGAGAAGACCTTTTCAACCTCTGATACTGTAACACCCCAGGTAAGAAGTGAAGTGGAGGAAATATGATAATTATAGCTGAAGGGGATAAGCTACAAAAACAATTCTTTGAACAAGGAAAGAAAAAAAAACTGAAAAAAAGTTCTTGAAAACATGTTTTTGGTAATATTTTCAGTAATATTTTGTTACTTCAACGCACTCTTTAAGTACTTTGAAGATTTATTTTTTTAAAATCTTATTATTAACACTTATTTCATCCTGTGGGCAGAACAGAAGGTGGCCAGAATCTTTTCATTGCTTTCTGCCCAATACATTTGACAGGCTGATGCTGCAAATAATCACTACACAACTCTTGCTTTGGGAATAGGATAGATAACTGAACAACTCCTGATTCTTTGTCCTACCGAGACTCATGTAACATGGTCCACACGTCCCTGCCATGCCTCGCCAAATAATATGGTAAAGGTCAGCTGGTTCTCACCTTACAGCACTAGCCTTGAGCTCAGCATCAGGGCTAGAGGCATCTAGGCAGTGTGAAATTGGCATAAACCGGGGCATTTCAGGTTGAATCATGTCCTTAGAATGCTGCTGCCATCCGAAGACGCAAGCTGGTATTGCTGTACTTCTGTGTAGGCAGGAGTCTGCTGCCAGTAGTTTTGGCAAGAAATGGGAAGGCAGATGTGTCACTATTCCTAAAGTTCCATTTTTTCTGTTAAGGATCTAAAACGAGAACTTTTTTTTTTCTTTTTAAAAAACCACCCCATTTTCATGAGAAATAACTGTTTTCAAAATTATGAAATATAGCATTCCCCCTATCTCATGAAAACATCTATCTTCTACGCTGCAAAGCAGCCTTTGTTCCCTTTCCATGCCTTCCTGCAAAGGATCGCCCTAATTTTTCATGTCAAACACCTCAGCAAATTCTTCTTTGTTTAGAGTACTTAAGCCACAATCAGGTATTTTTCTAAAACAATCTGTTCCAGATCAGCAGATTAGATAGGGCCCAATTAACACTTCTTACCTTTCCTGGCATGGTCATTCCTATGGAAGAGATAAGGCTTCACTAAGGAGAAATCAAGAGACCAAGTTATACTGCTGTGATTACAGCAATATAGTTTATTTTATAGCAATACAGTTTATTTTAACATAGACTTGTAGGGGTAGGATGAATCATTATCCAAACTGAGGACAAATCCTATAAATATGGATATCTTGTTTATTCTACTCTACATATTCATTTTCTAAGTACCTCTGGTCAATACATTAGAATACAATTCTTCCGAGCAATTGAGATCCTGTTTTTCATAATTCTGCCGTCACTTTCTAGTATATAACCATAGTTATTATTACAACTTCATTGAACATTTAACATTTAACCCAAACTAGGTCTTACGAACAGCCTAGTGTTACAATTTATAAAAAATAGCACGCATTTACTTTTCTTTTTAACCTCAACAAACCCAGCTCTCACTCACTACAGTGAATCTTATATCTCAGCATATCTCAGCTTGATTATCACAAAGAAAATCCCTTGACCTAAATTCGCCCTGGTTTTCTGCAAAGCCCAACCATTTTGGTGAGGTCTACAAAGCTGGCTAGAAGTAGTTTATCTTTCTGTAAGAAGGTTCACATTAATTTCTTTGCCCTTGTTAAATTCTTCGTAAGTCTCTCTCATATTGACATCTAGCCACTTGTTCTGTCATACTAACAGAGAAATTCCTTCATTATCCCATCTAGTAGCTACCGAGTGCTTCAACCTATTTGTGATTTTCATGTACGTGTTTGTTCTTCTGTGAAATTATGCAGGCTATTACTATTCAGACATAATTAATCCTACTTCTACTCTTTGGTGGGGAGTTCCACAGGTTAATTGTGCTATT
Organism: Falco peregrinus; assembly: GCF_023634155.1. Lineage (NCBI taxonomy): Eukaryota > Metazoa > Chordata > Aves > Falconiformes > Falconidae > Falco > Falco peregrinus. The sequence goes on from NC_073739.1 coordinate 79,922,966, forward strand.
ATACAATTATGCTTTAATACTTGTGAAATACCGCTTGTTTCAGCTGTGATGTGGCTTATGTGATCACCCGCACCCCCACCCACCTTCTACACTAACCTTTTTGTCACCACCTCCACTTAAAATTCACTCTTGTGTATGATCTGACAATACTCGAATGTGGTGGCTTTGGCAGCACTGAACAGTCAGCTCCAGTGTGCTCCACTGCTTTTCAGACCTCACTCATGACCATCAAAACTGGCACTAAAAGACAACCACAGAGACTTTCCGTTTCGTTACCTTTGATCTCATAACCATACCACTGCATTTTATTATATTAACCTTAATGATGACACTAGCTTACATTATTTTTACTATCGTTGCAGGATTTGTAATTTAACAGAATATATATGACGTTTATTTTGGGTATCAGACTGGGAATACAACTTTCTTTACAGAGTTTATATTAGATTCCAGTGCTGATAAGCAAATGGGGCTATATAGTCACCTAGTCTGAGGTACAGTTTGAGAGCACTTCCATTTGGAGCAAGAAGCAAGGGAATTGCTTTGCTTGGAGAATTGCTGGGCACCTGGCAGTTTTAAAGCTTCTGGTTAATTTACCCACAAATCTCAAATTGGCATAAAGCTTAAATCCATAAAGGAAGGTGGCCAATGTTGGTGATGTACCTGGGAGGTCTGTATAGAATAAGACAATGAAAGGGATGCTGGACGCTGGTATGTTCCACGCAACAATGAAATTAAGACTGTGACAAAGTCAAACCTCCTGCTTCTGAATCACCTGAGCATCCCACCTAACTGAAGGACACTTCCCTGGCCAAAATCCTCCTGTGTATGGATACCATGGTTCTCAGTTGTCTCAGAATTTGGTCCTCCTGCTTTGCAGGGAATTAAATTATCTCTCCCTTCTCACTCTATATGAGTCCCATAGCAAAACCCTGAAGAAAGAGTTCCTTTTTCAAATAACTCAATGAATGACAAAAAACACTAATGGCTGCAGCTTCCATGCCTCCTAGGGATTGAGTCACACAGCTCCCATCAGCTTGAAGATTGAAATGTCTTGTACCTTCTTTCAAAATATGCCTCGAAGATTTTTACAGCAAAGGAAAAACACAAAGGCAGCAAAGAAATGCAGAGTGGAAATGGAAACTCCCTTCCTCGTGTGTATTGCTGGAGTCTTGAAAGCACAGCTAGTCCTGTACATCATAAAATGTAATAACCAGATATGACAGATGATTTTATAAGGATGTTGTGGTTTAACCCCAGCTGGCAACTCAGTACCACGCAGCCGCTTGTTCATTCCCCCTCACCCAGAGGGATGGGGAGAAGAATAGGAAAGGAATGTAAAACTCAAGGCTTGAGATAAGAACAATTTAATAGGCAAAGCAAAAGCCGGGCACACAAGCAAAGCAAAGCAAAGAATCCATTCACCACTTCCCACGGGCAGCAGGTGTCCGGCCATCCCCAGGACAGCCGGGCTCCATCACATGTAATGGTTACTCGGGAAGACAAACGCCATAATGCCAAATGTCCCCACCTTCCTTCTTCCCCCCGTTTATATACTCAGCATGACGCCATATGGTATGGAATATACCTTTGGTTAGTTCAGGTCACCTGTCCTGGCTGTGTCCCCTCCCAATTCCCCATGCCCCTCCAGCCCTCCTGCTGGCAGGGCCCAAGGAACCAAAAAGTCCTTGACTTAGTATAATCATCACCCAGAAACAACTAAAAACATCACTGCCCTATCAACATTTGGTTCTCACACCAAATCCAAAACCCAGCACTGCACAGGGTGCTAAAAAGAAAATTAACTCTGTCCCAGCTGAAACCAGGACAAAGGAGAAAGAAGACAATAGATGAAATTGCTACCTATAATGTGCTGCTTAGTTAGAGATGTGTACTCTGACGTTAAGAGAAAGACCCCTCCGATGCAGAGCGCCACAGCCCCGTGGATGCAAGCAGTGCCCCAGCCATGGAGCTGGCTGGGAATGAGCTCCGTGACTGAGCAAGCACTAGGGCAGCACAGGGAGCATGAATTAGAGGCATCAGAGCAGATGCACAGCTGAGGGAGAGAACTGTACTTAAATGAGATCGAACAGTTGTAGCTTAAAAATTGGAGCTGAACTCACTTCCCCACAGGTCCTTTTTCTTCATCCTATCAAAATCTGCATTGTCCCTAAGTGACGCTTTGTGAAACCTAACTAAGCAGCTGGCTCCCCTGTAAGTGCCTACCAGAGAGAAGATATCCCTCGCTTGGACGTGAGCTGGCAGAATGAGAGGAAAAGTGCTGGGGACACCCAGGCCCTTCTCTGCCACTGCTTCCAGCACACTGCCTTTGTCACAACATATAGAGTGTGATCCTTCTTGGTTTTTTCTATCCAAAATATATTTATTAGCCTAAAATATCTAAAAAACAAGATACATCAAGGGACAGAGAAAATTGATGATTCCCCTTGACTATCTTTGGTGCTTATGTCTAGTTGAGACTGTACCATGAACTATTGCACACTTTAGATATACCATACACAAGCAGTTCTGTGCATGTACATAATCAGTGAGAAAACTATAAGGTATGTACATGTTTAACGGATCTGATTTCATATATGGTTTACAGCATTGTAAAATTTTAAAATTACAGTTGGGACAAATAATCTAGGTTGGGGGAAGGAGGCTTAAAACGGTTTGAATCCAGCTGTCTTCAACACAAACCTTGACGGGAAAGCTTGGAACATGCTCTTATGTTGGTAGCTTTCTTGCATATTATAGTGTTCTTAAAAAAAATATGAATAAGGAATCAGCCTACTATTATTTTCAATCAGCCTACTATTACTTTCAGTGGCATTTACAAATACAGATTTTCTGACCCTCAGAGTGCTTAGCAAAGCCAGGAAACAGTCAAGAGAAGGACATGGAGATATGGAAATTGAAAGGTTAAGTAAACACAACATACATTGTTACACCTATGGTTTTCTCATGGTTTTCCAAACTGATCTCAAGACTTCTTAAGGAATCTCAATGAACTTTTGAGGTTTTATGTTGGAGATGGTGTAAGTGAAGCGCAAGATTTATGTTTTCCAGGAACAAAGAATGGTAACTGCAAATCAGTGGAATACAAAGTCCATATTTTCTACTGGGACAAAGAAAAAAGCTGTTTGTAGACATGAGAATTTTTTGACATATTGATCAAATTCTACCCCGAGCAAGAAAAATTCTGCTCTAATTAGTTTAATTTTACATTCCTCATTTCATTTGTCTCCCCCTGTGAGCCCAGTGTGATGATCAAAACCCAGTCACATATTAATTCTGTTAAATATCTACAATGATAAATGACAAGAGACTGTGAGGAGGACAAAGTCTTTGTTGATGATTATGTTCAGACAGAGGGGTAGTTTAAAAGCTGGAAGGCTAAAACCACATCAATCAAAAAGGAAAAAAAAATATTGTGCTCATCATGATGGCAAATAAAACTGGAACTGTTTACAGAAGAATACAGGAGATGTTTCCATGACTCAGAGTCTCTAGTTTAAGACTCCATACACCTTTTGGAAAGAAATTGTTTAGATCAGGTGTACATCGCTGATGTCGGGGTAACCCTGTGTGTGAAAGGTGGGATGGGACAGGCACAAGATGGGTCCTATTCAACTCTACCAGCTGATGAGTTCAGGACTATCTGCACAGTGACTCTACTAAATGTCATCACCTAAACATGACCTTTAGATGTACACATGTGTGGGTCCATGCATACAGATGTAAAAAACAGTCTTTCTGTTTACAGGAACACATCAGGGTATGGTTTGGCATATGGGTATTATTACACAGGCCTTGGTTAAACACTCTGATTTCAGTGATTCATGTAACTTTTATATGGGGTGGCACTAAGGGAGCTGAGATATTTTTTTTTCTTAATACTGCATCAGACTCTGATATATGTTGCACGTGACACATCAGAGAATATAAGCATATAACATAGTCCTTTAATATATGTGACCAGTGGAAGTACCAGATTATGTATTGAATATGGTAGTATTAATATATTATTTATACAGAACATTTAAAAGCAAGGTTTAGATGTATGATTGCATTTAGTACCTTTTTTGGTGTGAGTTTGAGATGCTTTGCATTCAGTAGAATGCTTTGCATTCAGTAGACTGCAGCTCAGGTTTCCCTTTTATATTTCTTTGCTCTTGTAACTATTCCAAGACTGAATGAAAATCAGTGATCCTCAGCAACATGTGAATCCTTTAACACTTAGAAATTAAGTCTAATAAACACCCTTTCTTTTACTCTTTTTTTTTTTTTTTTTTTTAAGGGTGGATACCATAACAATATTTACAAATGGAAAACACCAGAGGGTAGTATTTATTTATCTTCCAAGATACTTGGAAACAGAAGAGCACTCAGGATGCTGAATCCAAAAGGAGTATAAGCAAATGCCTAAATCCCTCTGTTAAATGTGGTCTATTCCAGCTCACTTCTGTCGGTGAGTATGTGAGAAAGCTCAGGTTCAGATTGGATGAGCCACCGGGACAAGACTGCAACGTGTAGTATTGTTAAGGAAACAAAAGATAAGCACTAAAGTGGCAAGCTTTGCTTCTCTAGCAGCTCTGAATTATTAACACCACAGAACAGAGGCAATGAAATCTTGAGAGTCACTTTGTAGAGCTGAAATGAATAATTTAGGAAAGCTACTGTCTGCTGTCTCCTTGTTATTAAATAGGCAATTGGAAATGACTGAAAATGACTGAAAGCACCAAAGCAAGGACTTTTGAAATAGCACCTTCGTACAGCTTTGGGCTTTTTTGCTTGAGCTGGGGTGTGCTTTTGTACTTAACTACAGGAGAACACAATTTCTCTAGACTTTGATTTGAATGCTTGGTTACGTACTTATCTACCCATAGTTTTAAATTTGTCCTCTGTCAAACAAGCCTAAAAGCTTATTGTGCAAGCTGATAGGATGATGATGTTTGCTGTTGTAACAACACAAGCCATGAGCCAATGTTTTCAATTCTAGGGATCTGGAGTTCAACCTCTAAATTTAGTGTTAGTTAATTCTTTTCCCCTAGTTTTCAGATTTACCTGCTCAAAAATAACAGCTTTAATGAATTTATTACTCTCCATTGATTCTCTGTATAATCTCAATTAGCAATACACATAAATTGGCTGTGTAAAATTGCTGTCAGCCAGGTATCTTCACTGGGTATGGACAGAGTGTGGAATCATAGCTTTTGCTACAGACATTACTGTTGGGAAACAAGGACTAGTTCTGTGAGATGAGATGAGATGATAACCTTTGGTTACAATTGTATAATTAATCTTTACCCCAAAAAAGTTCTTATATAATAGTTTTAATGTTCTTATGTAATATTGATGTTCTTATGTAACATTTACAATAACTAGTAACCCCAGCTTGGATGAAGTCCCTTCTCAGGAGGAAGCTGTGAGACATATGCCAATGCAACATATGGCTGGGAAATTTTAGTGAAAGGACCTGATTCATCCCCACCTACTTTGATGCTAGACTGTGTCACTCAGGCTGGGGATATTGACACAGACTCTTTAGGGCTGACAGAAGGAGGTAACTACCTTCAAAGGTGATAGCACTGCCAAATCCCCAAATGACAAGACAGTGATGTAATTTCACCTCAGCCAAATTCCAAAAGCTAGGCAATTGGTTCCAGGCCAAAAACATACAATGTGTAGAAGCTGTCATTAGCTGAAGACAAAGGACTGAAGCCTTGCTGGGCAAAGCAAGAGCTGTCACTAGATAGTGCTACACGTGCTCTATCTCCAAGCTGACAAGTCTGTGCATTAAGGCTGGGTTATAGTTTTAACCCAGACACCTTCATATGAACGAGTGGAAAGAATGGTAGACAACTGAAAGAGTCTAAACCCCAGCAACGTTCTGGAGAATTAAGATATCCTCCATTGGAGCACAAGCATTAATATTAAAATACGAAAAGCAGCATGTGAGCTGGTCACAGCTCTAGCATCTGGTACCCAGCTAAAATCCATTTGCCTATGACCACTGTATGTTCTGCTTCCCTGCTGCCTACAGTCAAAAAAATATACGCCTAAATTGCAGGATTTTTTTGAAGGCATGCATGGGAACAAAGTGAAATTATGAGCCAAAACCAAATGAAAGGCTAGCCAAAGTCAGAAGTCCCTTGGAACAGGGTAATTCTACACACTAGAAAAGTGCTGTTTCTTCATCTCTATAACTCTTTTTGTCAGCATAAGCACCAGCAATTTCCATTCTTCTCTCTGTATTGTATGCACAGCAAACATCACAGGGATAATGCTTACTTACCCCTCAGGGGGTTGTGAAGATTAATTAGTTAATGTTCCTGGTGCATGTCAAAGATGAAAAGCTCAGTGTAAGTACTAAGCATTTGTGTGTTCTTAGGCACCAGAAATATGCATTCTCCACAGGAAAGATAAAAAGTAGAACTGTTTTCTAGCTGTGTGAAATTTCCAGAAGTGCAACTCTTATTCTATAGAAAGCCTACAAAATTACTTTTTAATAGTTGAGCTATTTAAAGAAAATATTGTATAAAACATCCAAATGCCTATTTTTTGCTTTTGAGCCTGGGTGAAGAAATCATTGAAAAG